>NC_081415.1:610340439-610640439 GCF_030272615.1 Cryptomeria japonica | reverse complement strand
TACTGCTGCATATATGTAAATATTTTTGATTTTATATGTTTTATCACTAACAAATCCAAAACCCCGAAAAAAATTCTGGCGAAACCGACGAACCTGAATCTCGAACCCGAACCCGAGCCCAAACCGGAACCAGCAACTTCGGTATACAAAGAGAAACAACAAAACATAATATAAATCAAAAGGGAAAAAATTTGAAATATGGTGTCTGTTTCATTGAAAGACAAAGATTTGACTTGAAATTTGACACTATATGAAAAATTTCAGATGGGGACACCAATGTTCGTGATTTCTTTAGGAATATTTATTATAAGTTTGAGGATTAGATGTGTTTCAGCCTTCTGTTTAGGTGCTTCAAAGGAAGCTTCGTGATTACCAAGCCTATATAAACAACTCACTTTAGACATTATACTGTTTTTTCTAAGACCAAAAAAGCCGTGAACTGTAAAATGATAAAGAATCCATGACAGATCTATTCATAGTAAAATCATAAAAGGAAATCAGATTTTCTCATTTAGTGGCTTGTAACATTTTGCTTTTTCACCTGCTTGTTGGAGGGAGAATTTATGTAATATATTATCAATGTTTAGATTCTGTAATTAGAAGGAACATGTCTAATTTTTGGTGCAAAAAAGTATTTTATTTGATAAATTAATAAAAATCAAGATTGAATGGCTTGCCACTCCTTTTGGAGTTGTGTTACTGTTGGGCACTTCCTACACTTGCTGCATTTTTTGTCCGGAATTGTATATTCACATTATTTTCCCAATTGGAAAAAGTAGTAGTCTATTTTAGTTAAATACTATGTTACCCCGAGTTTCCGGGACGGGGACGACGGGACGCGTTTCCGGGACGGCAATTTTTTTTGCCAAATTAGGGGACGGCAAAGGGGACGGCTATATAAAATATAGGGAAAATTTTAAATATATAGGAAAATTCTAAATGTTCATATGAAAACATGTATAAAGCATGCATAAATACATTATATTCATATGAAAACATGGATATAGCATGTGTATGATACTATGAAAACATTTTAGAATGTAAATTTTGAACATACAACATTGTCAATACTCGATATGCAATTATGCATTCATAATTCAGAATTTCAATTCATTCACATTGTCAATATGCGTATCATAATAGATATTAAAGAAATAACATACAAAATGTCAAAATGCCCAAAGGCTACACTGCTGCCACATAGTTTCATTGTCAATTACGATATGAAAATTAAAATAGTACTAATGAATTAATGTTTTATTATTTTGATTTCCTATTTAAAATTTATTATTTATTAATTTTAAATTTTTAAATGTTTACCAATTAATTTAACAATTTAATATTTTCTATTTATAATATGAATTAATTTTAAACGTTTGATATGAATTCAATTTTAATAAATTTAAAATTTAATTAATGTTGCCTTTTAATTTTTTGAATAACAATTTGAATTAATAGGGCCCATATTAGAAAATTTAAAAAAAAATCGAAAATACGACATTTTTTATTTTTGTAATATTTTTAATAGTCTTAGATGTGGGGGACGTCTCGCCGTCCCCGGGACGGATTGGGGATGTTCCAGCCGTCCCCAGCCACCCCCGAGACGTACGGACGTCCCCCCCAGCTAGGGCAGACGTCCCCCCGTTTCGGGGACGTCCCCTGGCCATCCCCAAGTCCCCGAAACGTCCCCGGGCTACATAGGTTAAATATTATTACCTCCTTAATGACTTTACTACATTTTTCAATTTACAATTGGAAAATCTGAAATTTGAATTATATCGCACTTTGAAGTTTGCATAATAGGTTTAATTTCCTATAATTACATTTCTACTTTTTTCAAATAGTGGCTGGAAAATCTGAATTTTGGATTTTATCACACTTTACATTCCTGGGGTAAAATTAAGCAGAATTTTACATCCTTGGTTACTTTATATTTGCAATTATAGAAGCTCAGTAAAACAAATCTAATTTGTTATTTGTTACTCGAGTAACAAAAATAATATAAACAAGGTTTACATGATTCCTATTATGTTTAATATGCATTTTAAAATGAAATTGATTTTTTGAAGTAGCTACTTTTGGAACAGATGTTTTTGAAATAATCTTAATGGTTTATTTTTTATGAAAATTGATATTATATCTTATAATGATAGATAGATTATGAAGAGGCTATCTTTCTATGGCGAGTGGATAAAAAAGATTTCCTTCAATGGGTTACAACAAGTATCACCACTCTATTCCTTGGCATTGAGATTGGAGTTCTTGTTGGCGTAAGTATGAAATGTTTGTAAGTGTAAAATTAAACATGCTTCATTATTTTGAGTGAATTATTGCTTGCTTTTATTTTCTTTAGTCTTCATATTTTGTTCATATACTAGTTTGCACCAATATTTAGATTGCCTTCCTGTACGCATCATAAAGAGTTTTAGTCTGAAATTGATTTTATGAATTTATAAATCTTTTTCACAGTTTTCCCTTGGTCAGAAAATATTTTGCTGGTTTACAGCTAGTCCAAGATGTTTAAATTCTTAGTTATTCAAACTTCTCTGACATACACAATCCATTGTTGGTTGGCTTCTTTCACTCATTGGCTTTTTACTGTTCATTAGAAGGGTAAACATATGCTCACACCATAATATGAACATTTAGGTACTTACACGATAACAAATGGCAAATTATGGAGAGAAAATTATCTTATTATATTGTATACTAAATGATTACACATATGGCTGGTCCACGGTGGGCTGCTATATAGCAATCTCTCATACCATCTTTGCATTGAATATTTTTATCTCTGCATATGTTTGTAGTTGTTTAACCAGCTAAGTACTAACAATAACATTAATTTTTTGGGTTGAGTATATGTAGTCATAGCCAATAGCTCATTCATAATTAATCTTTATTGTGACGTGAATGCCAATAACTCAAAGGCCTCTACATTATGGTATGTGCTTCAAAATTGATCCTAAAATATAAGAACGGAAATTATTTCAGGTTTGCACATCTCCCACAACATTTTGGAGCAGTTAAGGGTTGTGTGAAGAACACCACAAGCATATTAGAATTATATCTTTATTCGGTTTAATAATGGTCAATATTGTAATAATATGTAAATAGTAGGAGTTTCTAATTTAGTGTCTGTTATTAGTTGTTTCTTTTAGAAACATTGATCTCCTTGTATTCTATATAATGATCCTTCGATCATTCTTTAATTTAATCTGTTTTTTACCAAATACTTGTCTATTATGGTATCAGAGCACAGGTGAATTTTTTCGAAAATATTGTAATCCTAATTTGATATTAGTGAAAATTTTCTAAAACTATTCCAATTGATTCTCTAAAACCTATCAAGGGTTTTTAGTCTCATTTCTGGCATGTGTTTGTTGTTTCTTGTGAGTTTTCTTTGTTTTCGTGATCTACACAGCCCAACCCTGTTGGTGTTGGAAATAAGCCACACTCGGACCGACGATGGACTAGTCCAAGAGGGGCTAGTAGCTCAGTGGTAGAGCACTCCAACAACGCATGGAAGGTCCTAGGTTCGAGTCCTAGCTAGTCCATGTCTCAACATGGTATCAGAGCCAGGTCTAGGCTAGGAGCCCCAAGTACACTAGAGGTGTGGCTTAAGGGGGGGTGTTGGTGTTGGAAATAAGCCACACCCGGGCCGACGATGGACTGGTCCAAGAGGGGCCAGTAGCTCAGTGGTAGAGCACTCCAGCAGCGTATGGAAGGTCCTAGGTTCGAGTCCTAGCTGGTCCATGTCTCAACAAACCCATGTCGGATTTTTTTTCCGCTTGTGATCTGTGGGTTCTTCTGCGACATTGGTAGTTTATTCTTCCCGCATCTTTGTCTATGCCTATGTTGTCGCGACTCGTGAATTTTTTATGTCATGACCTGTGTTCCGCCTTTGCTCCCGCATTTTTAAATCTTGATATGACGCCGTGGCCTGTGTTTTTGGTCACGTAGATCCAACAAAGTCTGTTTTCTCGTGATTTTTGGGATGTTTGCACTCTTCATTGCGATTCTCTGCGCGGTTTTGTTTTTGTGCGATTTTGTGTTCATATTTCACCCTTTTTTTAATTCTGTGCAGACTTCTGGCAATGTATTTTTTGGGCTTCGTTTGGCCCTCGACCTACACCTATGCGGGATCCTTCGATTTTTGCTTGTGACGGGTGTATTTTCGCGGTATGTATTCTGCGCAATTTTTGTAGATGCCTAGGGTTTACAAGAATACCCTGAGTTTATTTTCAGTGGCCAATAATTATTCTTAAAAACCTATTATCTGGGTTTTCGAAAACCCTACTAGGTCTTTGTCAGAATTTTTTGGGTGCTCAAAAATCTGTACATCAGCATTTGTGCTAGAAAATTTCTTCATTCAACCTTGAAATCAGTGCCAATTTTTTGCCTCCGTTTTCTTGTACGCATCGCCTATACGCGATTTTACATGTCTCTTGCGTCGATATTTGTGCCTTAATTCATTCAACTAGATGTAACCTCTGTTTTTAGTGATGACATCTCTGACAAATATTCTACTGGAGGGAAATCAGAAATTCAACGACAAAAACTATAACACCTGGAAACAGTAGATGCTCGTCATTTTTGAGTATTGCGTTATTGATCAGATTGTCCTTGGAAAAGTCTAATGTCCTTCTGCAGCCGGTCCTGATCAAACCAAGTTCAATGAGCAAAATCGTGAAGTTGTCATGCTCATTAAGCTCTCACTGACTGATGATCAGCTTCCTCAGATTCCTTTAGACAAAACAACTGCCGAGATATGGGAGCATCTCAAGATGCTGCATGAGACGTCTGATAAGAGCAGAGCCTTCTTTCTGAAAAATATTCTCTTCTCTATTGTCATGGATGAAAGAAAATCCCTTAAGGATCATCTCACTCGAATCAAGGAAATCCGTGACCAGTTGGGAGCCATCGACCGACAAATGGAGGACATGGTCGTGATCATTCTGAAGAGCTTACCAAAGTCCTACGAGCAATTTGTCAAAACTCTCAATATTACTTCAACTGGTGTTGATTTGAAGTTCGCTGATCTTTGCACTAAACTTTTGCAGCAAGATCGGTGGAAGCAACAATTCGGCAGCGGTAGAAGCTCATCCTCCACAGAACAACCATTCGCAGCCAAATCATTTTAGAAGGATAAAGGCAAATTACAGTCTTCTTAGTCTTCTCAGTAGAATCCCTCTACTTCGTCATCAAAAGGCTCAAAGAAGAATAATGTTCAGTGCAATTACTGCCATAAATTTGGTCACATGAAACTTGAGTGTCGTAAACGCTTGAGTGCACAGGCTAAGCAAAGTGGTTTGTAGCCGAAAGGAAATGCAGCGAAGCATTCTGAGTAGAGTGAGTCTGCCTTTTACGCCTTCATGGCTAAAAGACCTACAGACCATGTCAAGTCTTTTGCCTGGTATATAGATTCAGGTGTTTCACGCCACTTCACTCATCGCCGAGATTGGTTCATTGATTTTCAGCCTTACTTAGATTCAGTTATTTTTGGAGGAGGTGAAGAGTACACCGTTGTCGGAAAGGGCAATGTGTAGATTCAGTCTGGAGGGAGGAAAATAATTTTCCTCAATGTGTATTATGTTCCAGGAATGGAACTCAACCTTCTCTCAATTAGTCAAATTTTGAGACATTATCCTCGGCTTGAAGTGACCTTTAGTTCACATCAATGTAGTATCATTGATCGGGAGACTTAGTCAACAGTTGCTGTGTATCTTCAGGATCATGGTTTATTCAGACTAGTTGATTCTGGTGATTCTCAGGAGCTTCCCATGTCAGCCAAGCGCTCCTCTGTTAGTACACTCTGCTATCAGTGTTATGGGCACTTAAATGTGCACTATCTTGCTCAGCTTGTTCGAGAAGATCTTGTCATCAAATTGTCGGAGATTCAAAGCCAGAACCTTGGAGTTTGTAGAGCATGTTTGGCTGGCAAGCAACATCGCACTCCATTTTCGAATGGCGAGTCTTGGAGAGCCTCTAAGGTACAACAACTTGTCCATGCTGATATTTGTGGACCTATGTCTACTCCTTCTGTTACTGGGTCCAGGCATTTTCTTCTTTTTGTTGATGATTATAGTAGAAAAATGTGGGTGTATTTTCTTCATCAGAAATTAGAGGTGTTTGTTATGTTTCAAAAGTTCAAAGCATTAGTTGATAAAGAGTTTGGTCAACATATTGTTACTCTTCGGTTTGATAATGGGGGTGAATTCTGTTCTTCTACCTTCTCCCATTTCTGTGAACAACATGGCATCAAGCGCGAGCTCACTACACCTTACACCCCTCTGCAAAACGGTGTCGTTGAGCAGAGAAACCGCACGATTACCGAAATAGACCGGTTTATGCTTGAACACAAGAATGTTGCAAAGAAATTTTGGGCTGAAGCAGTTAACATTGTAGTCTATCTTCTGAATCGGTCTCCTACTGTGGCTGTGAAGAAGCAGAGTCTGGAAGAGGCCTGGTCAAGCCGCAAGCCTAGAATCAGTCACTTGAAAGTTTTTGGCCCCACTTCTTTTGTTTGGATCCCTGATGCTAAGTGCACCAAGTTGGATGCCAAGAGCTAGAAACTCATGCTAACCGACTGGTTGACATTGACACAGATCATATCATCTTTAGTCTTGATATATTTTTTGATGAGGAATGAGGGCCGTTTCAGCTCTCTCCTCCAGTTGTGGATTCTGAGGATCAGCCTTTGAAGGCTTCAGACTTAGGTGTTCGTCCTCCACTAGGTCCACCTAATGGTATGGCTCTAGTTGTTCCAACTCCTGCACCTACACTGGTTCCTTCTCTTGCAGGATCACCTAGACACGCAATTGCTCCACCTGATTTTCCTCAGGATTCATTCGATCTTCTGTTTGATGAACCTGATCCTGTTGCACCTCCTGCATCAGATGTTGGCACATCTGCTCTCCGGCCTAAATGGTGGGCTAAGACAATTGCTGATCTTCATGATGATGAGCTCCTCGAGGGTAGAATTGCTCAGAAGAAGAGCAAGTGGCTTGATTATGTCAATTTTGCTGTCATGGCCAACATTCACAGTGTGTATGAACCACAAACATATACTGAGGCGAAAGGGATACTTGAGTGGGAACAAGCTATGGCAATTGAGCACTAGAGCTTGCTGAAAAATTTCACTTGGGTTCTGATAGAGCTTCCTCTAGGGAAGAAACCCATTGGATGCAAATGGGTCTATAAGGTCAAATCAGAGAAACGAAAATCGCCCGAAATCGCCCAAACTCGGCGAGTCCGAGTCCGAGTCAGGCCAAACGAGTCCCAGGGGCTCGGACTCGGACTCGGCCGAGTCTGGAGAGTAAACTCGCCAGACTCGCCGAGTTGGCGATTTTGGCTCAAAATCGCCAGACTCGCCGAGTCCTGAGCCCCAGACTCGGCTACTGGCTGGGTTAATAAAATGACAAAAAAAAAACATTTTAAAAAGTAATAAGTTTTTTTGGAAGGGCGAAATTTGACATTTTGGTCTCTCTGTCAGGATTATTTTATGGAATATAACATTTAAGTATAAGAAAGAAGAAATGTCACTTATACTTTAAGTTATATTCCATATATACTGTCAGGATGTTTGAGAGTGGTTTCGGGCCTCCAGGAGTTATATTGCAAAATCTAGTTTTTGGAGGATTCTTCAGTTTTCCAGACTTAGTCAAATTTCAGGATCAGGACATTCCAGACTTAGCCAAATTTCAGGGCATTTGAAGATCAGGATGACATTCCAGACTTTATCACTCACCAACTTGACCTAGCTTGGACCTTCAAGAATGATACTCACCAAGCAAGACCCAATTAGCAACAAGTGCAAAACCAGGCCCTAAGGAAGACTCTCAAAGAAACCCTAATTCAGACTTGTAATAAGTTTTTTTGGCCTCGCGGGGCGCTGCCCCTCGACCTCGCCCTGTATCGCGACAGGAAGCGCGCAAGGGGCGCTGCCCCTTGACCCCACCTTGGGGGCGCTGCCCCCAAACCCCCATCGAAAAATATGGGGGAAACTGTGTCGATAGAAGTAGAGAAAATTTAACCTCCGAGTCTGACATTGATTGGCTCGACCAGGTAGATATAGAGGTTGAGACTGTAGCCATGGCAGAGGAGGAGCGGAGAGCACGAGCACAGACAGGAGATTCAGAGGCAGATAGTGACACGGATGTTCCTAATGTTGGTGAGCATGGCATGGTGTCACGGGGAGCGGCTATGGCAGTCGAATCATCCAGGAACTACCTTAGACGCCTTCGCAGGGGGCTGGGGCCGGATGGTGCAGGCTCCTCTGAGCCATAGACTTGTAGTTGTATTTACCTTTGGTATTTGTATGAAACATTTGATGATGATCATATGATGACATGGATTTTTTATTCCATGAGTTTTGTAATATTGTATACATTTGACAATATTTATATATCTATGTTTGTTATTTTCTTCAGCTACAATTTGCGTTTATGCTTATGTGATTGATGTATACTTGTGTATGTAATCAAATGAGCCGAGTTTGATGATGTTATTGTGTCTTTAAGGTGTATTCAATAAAGGGTGCATGAAACAAGTTTTAAATCTTAAAAAATCTCTAAATTTTTTGAGTTTTTCACTTTCCCGAGTCCAGCCGAGTCTGGAGCCGAGTCTGACGCCGAGTCCCGAGTCCGAGTCCGATTTGGCCTTGCCGAGTCCGAGCCGAGTCCGAGTTTCGTTTCTTTGGGTCAAATACAAGGCTGATGGTACTTTGGATAAGTACAAGGCTTGTCTCGTTGCCAAAGGCTTCTCTCAGCGTGAAGGAATTGATTATGAGGAGACCTTTGCTTCGACAACAAAGATGAGCACCATCAGATTAGTTCTAGCCATGGCCGCTTAGTGTGGCTGGAAGGTCCATCAAATGGACGTCAAGAGTGCCTTCCTGAATGGTGAGTTACAGGAAGAGATCTACATGACACAACCTCATGGATTCAAAGTTGCCTGAAAAGAACACCAGGTGCTCAAATTGGTGAAAGCAATCTATGGCCTAAAGCGGGCTCCTCGGGCATGGTACATGAAAATTGATAAGTACCTCATAGATTAGGGTTTCCAAAGGAGTCCTTCCAACTCAAATTTGTATGTCAAGACTACTGACAATGATATCATCATTCTGGTTATTTATGTTGATGATTTGATCATCACCAGCAACTCGACATCTTTGATTTAGGGAATGAAGCAGAATTTATGCCAGGTTTTTGACATGACCGACCTTGGGCTTTTGCACTACTGCCTAGGAGTTGAGCTTTGGCAACAGTCTTATGGCATGTTCATCTCTCCCAGTCCAAATAATCCAGGTCTCTGGTAGACAAGTTGTGAGTGCAGGACTGCAAACATGCATCTACACCTATGGAGAAAGGCTTGAAGTTGTCGGCCAAATCCGATGCTCTGGTTGAGATTGAATCCGATTTCAGGCAACTAGTGGACAGTTTAATCTATGTCACCTCCACTAGACCTAATCCGAGCTTTGCAGTGAGATACATAGCTCGCTTCATGACAACTCCTACATCGGAACATTGGGCTGCAGCGAGGTGAATCTTGCGCTATGTCAAGGGCACTTCAGACTTTGGTATCCTTTATGGACGGACCAAAGATCCCAAACTCATCGGTTTCATTGATTTGGATTGGGCAGCCTCTGTTGATGACAAAAAATCCACATCCGAGTATGTCTTCAGTTTGGGCTTCGATGCTATCACTTGGACCCGTAAGAAGCAGCAGGCAGTAGCTCTTTTCTCGATGGAAGTTGAATATCGAGGAACTGTCAAAGCAGGCTTTGACGGATGCTGTCAGACATCTAGTTGTCTCAAGCTGGTCGTACACCCCTCTTCTGTGACAATCAAGGGGTGCTGAAACTCGCTAAAAATCTAATCTTCCATGAGCGGACCAAGCATGTTTAGCTTCATCGTCACTTCATCCGCAATCTGGTTGAAGATGGATATGCGGATTTGCAGTATGTTCTTACTGAGGACCAGACTGCAGATATCCTCACCAAGTCCCTACATTCGGATAAGTTTGTTAAGTTTAGGGGACAACTTGGTGTAGTAGATAGATTGACCATTAAGGGAGTGTATTAGAATTATATCTGTATTCGGTTTATTAATGGTCAATATTGTAATAATATGTAAATATTAGGAGTTTCTAATTTAGTTTCTGTTATCAGTTGTTTCTTTTAGAAACATCGATCTTGTATTCTATATAATGATCCTTCGATCATTCTTTAATTTAATTTGTTTTTTACCAAATACTTGTGTATTAAAGCAAAGGGTTGTTTGTAATGCTTTCATGCCATTTGCATACATGATACTTTTATCTAATTTTGATGAGGAATTTCAATTAGACAAGCTTGTTTGAGGGTGATAATGAAGTTTGGATAATGTTTGTGTCAGAAGAATAGGAGAAAATTGAGGCAATAGAGGACCTTAAAGGAAAGCACCAATGATGGAGAATATCAAAGGATTTTAGAGGTCTAACATAGCATTGACATCGGTGAACCACAACCTAACTCAAATTAATAAAGTTTGGAACTTTCAAATTAGTTAAATGTTTAAGTGAAATTATTGTTTTAAGTCAGCTAGTAGCTAACAATTAGTTACAAAAAGTAGTTACTCTCATCTGTCTTACTCAGATTGTAATAAATAGGGGATGAGAATGAAGGTACAAGATCTTTTATCGACAATTGTTAAAAGAAAAAGTAATGTAGTTAAAAGGCTTATCAATTTGTGTGTACCAAGAAAATTTTATAGAATATCAATTGAAAGGAAGTGAATCATATGTAGGTTTCCTTGCAACATGGTGTCCTTAGTTTGTACTTTTTCTCATAGAGCTGCTACTTTTTGTGAACAATGTTGGTTGATTTAGAAGATATTATTTATTTCCATTCTCTATTTTGTTGTGGAATAAAATTTTCAATTTGAATCACTTGATTTTCAGTGTTTGTGAAGGAACCATGCTTTTATTCCTTTGAAGACATCATATATTTTTAGCAGAGTTAGGTTTACATTAATTGCATTCAAGATGATACCTTACAGAAACTCATTTTCTAGCTTTGTATGTATCTTGTTATGTGATTTCTCGTATTGCTTATTTTTTTGCAGTCGGGTAGAAGAAGGAAGCCTCCCATATAAATAGAGGGACAATATAATATTGGACGTTGCCCCTAACCAATTCCCCTAGACAAATTAGAGGATAGCATGTTAAACTTGGAGTGCTATGTATTAAGTCTAAGAGGAGTAGCTTGTATTGATGATAAGAATATGGAGTTTTCATGAATGTGATTAAGAAGATGCACACAAGAGATGGGGCATCAAATTTTTGGAGGGATTTCTAATGTTTGCATTGTCTCAATGCTTTAATTAGGAGGCTAGAGAGGATAAACTCTGTTTCCCAGAATAACCTTTTTGGATGGTGACAATTGTGTAACCATTTGAATCTATCTTTATGGTTGCTTCTAGTTTTCATCCTCAATTAGTTTTGCTAGTTCCTTTGCCATTATGAAGAATTTGTCTACTTATAGCTTCAGTCACTCTATCAAGAGGAATAGTTTATCTTGTAAAACTAATCTAAATTACATTTATATTCTAATGGACAATACAGTAGTTGATGAACTTGTTAGCGTTTAATACACACCTTTTAGTGTGACACAAAATGGAATGGAGTGTACAGTGAAACTGTTTTCAAACTAGAAGAGGAAGTTCCTAAAACACAAAAACTGACATAATCCAAACAATATGTTCTTGCTATTTACAAATTGTAGTCTTTTTTTTTGGTGGTTCATGCTCATTCTAAATAAAACTTGATGCATCCACGGATGGGGGGTCCAGGAAAAGGACTGTCTGACCATGCTGCTTAGAGTTCAACACAACGGAAATAGCAAAACAACTTCTCATTGATTTAGTATCTCAGAGTAATTACTTAAACTTCATTAGGCTGCTACATGCAGATTACAAGTACAACTTGGCTCACAGACTGCCACAGGCTTATTAAAGGCTCACAGGCAAGAAAGTACAATGAAACTCAATCTAAAAACTCAAAACTCAATGACTAGCTAACTATCTAACTATTTAGTTGACTACGAACCAAGAACTCGAACTCCGAATCTTTCCAGAGTCTAAAACTCACTAACTCCTTGATGCAGTCACACATGGAGGGTCCAGGAAAATAACCGTCAAACTGTGCAACTTAGAGTTCAAAACAATGGAAATAGCAAAACAACTTCTCATTGGTTTAGTATCTCAGAGGAATTACAGAAAGGTCATTGTTCTGTTACACACAGATTACAAGCATAAAAGACTACTATTCACTTCAACTCAAGCCAAAAGGTTTTTATCCATTTTGACTGAATGAAACCCTACAGTTCCGTGCTTACACTATTCAGCTAAAGGAAGAGATTGAACAAGGGAAGTGTGCACAAGAATAAAATTGGTTTGAACAATACGAAAGATTTGTTAAATAAGATGAGGGAAATGGCATACAAAACTGCCAAACCCACATTATTGAAATGTGCAATACAAGTCTTATGTTTAACAATAAAAACACATCAATTTATCTCATCAACATGCATCAGACTACTTGTTTGAGCAAAAGAATGCCATTTTGTCCGGAGGAAAAAGGAATATATGCCTTCTATTATGGAGTAGTCATCTTCTTCTTGCATGGAGGAGCAGATGCTGGATAATAGGGGGCACTCTCCTATGGATAATTTCACCTTTCCTAAAGCTTTGAGGTTGCATGAGGGATCTACTGATGTTTCTATGGATTCTCCTTGTGGCAAGAAAATGTGTCTGGGGGAGAAGGATCTTGGTACGTTTGGATGGGTCTGTGTAAGATTTTGTAAGGTTTCGTCTTTTGCAGTCTCATTGTAGTTCCTGTGGGTTGTTCTTTGCTGTTGTATCCCTTTTCGAACCTTGCTTACCTTGTAAAAAACCTACATCAAACATTACAAAACTAAACACAATAGTTGCATTAAAAGCTGTGACCTCCAACTTAACAATTATTGTAATACAAAGCCTCTAATAATAGTTAAGTGATATTTGATTAATAAAAGCACATATGATACATAATACTTCAACCTCAATTGATCAGCAAAATGAGCATGCTAAATTCTATTGAATGATTAGTGACTTTTGAATCATTAATCCAAATCTCACACTAATTGCCAAAAACATTTAGTTACAATGTTTTTGCATGAAAATAAATAAAATGCTAACTACTATTTCTATACTAAGAGCAAACTAGCATGCAGTGTAACTTTTATGACAAAATTTAATCCACGGAAACTAAATTGTAGCTCAGACAATCTTTGCTTAGACTATTGTTAAAGATTACTACAAACTAACAATAGAACTCTCATCTCGTTCATGATGACTAATTAAAAAAATGGACTTCTAAAAATAGAAACTCCTCAATAAACACATCAGATAAAAACCAGAGACGACAATAAACACATCAGATTAAAACCAGAGACAACAAAGAATAATACACTGTAATGTCCCCTTCTTAGCTAGAGTCAATCGATCAGGATAGGTCTATTAATGAAGTCCTCGTAAACTAATAAGGATGGGTGGAGGACACTGGTCTGGTGATTTTCTCCTATTTCAAAGGGCACTTTAGAGTAAACATGGGTGGAATCAATCGACAATATTGTTATCTCCAAGTCTCCTGTCTACAACTGCATTAAACCGTAGAATATCTCCTTCAAAGGCATACATGAGTCTAGAGAGAGTGAGGTGCTTCCTTGCTAGACGTCCCAGGAGAGAGAAAATGGAGTTCACTCATTTTATGGTTACTTGTGATATTACTATGATAATAAAGTGACTTGGAAAAAAAAAGGCATAATTGTTAAGTCGTGAAATTGACTTTATAATAAAGTCATTGGAGATTAAAGGGGTCTTAAAAGGCAAAAATGAATTATTTTAAAAAGGTTTCATTAAGACCAAATGAAGTGATATAATGAGTTAATTTAATTCTAAGTTAAAGTCAACGGAAAGCCATAAGTGGACGCCCATGTTGAAGCCTTAATTGTGTAATGTCCCCATTTTGAAGAAGAATTAATTAATTAATTTAATTAATTAAGCTGTCCAAATTATTGATATATTTTATGGGTAGCTTGATTAATTATTTGAATTAATAATATTAAGTTAATTATCTATAAAGTTGTCAAATAAATTAAAATTAAAAGATGACTTTATATTTAATTAATTTAATAAAAGTGACTAATTAAATATTATTTCATAAAGTCACTTCTAGAAGCTTCTGGATGTTGGAGTGAAAAAGTATAAAGGGAGATCAAGATGAAGCTTCAAGGCAGATTTGGAATTGGATTTGATAATTGATTGGGTTTTGTAAAACCGAGAGGTGTCTGCAGACTAGAGTCTTTGGGAACAAAAAATCCCATTGATTGCATAACTGAGGGAGTGGAAGACCTTCCAAGGGGTTGAGGGAGTGGAAGACCTTCCAAGGGGTTGCAGATGAGAGTGGGAGACAAATCAGTCTTCCATAGAGAGCTTATTGAGATTGTCACATTTGCCATGGAGATGGGGATTCATAGAATTGTCAGATTATCACATTGAGTATCCTAATTGCCACGATTTTCAGTAGAGGAGAAAGGCGTACTGATTGAAGATCTTTGTTGGTCGAATTGTTGAGTGTGCTGATCAGAATTGCAGAACTGAAGTGAAATTTGGGGTTTTCTTGATCCCCACGATTTTGCTCATACCTTATCATTAAGACACCAAACCATACCAAGAAAGACAGCGATATTTTTAGGAAGGTGAGGCTATTCCTTTTGATGTGTTTTGAGGGTTCGTTTTCAGCTTTATATCAGTCTGAGGTAAAATTACAGCAGATCGCTTCCTTCCCTCGATTTTGTCTAACACTCATCTATTAGGCATCAAATGTCATCATTGAAGGCTGCATTTCATTTGTGAAGAGAAAGCGAACTCTTTAGGAGAAGAATTCATGTGCTGGCTGCTACTTTTTCCATTATTATCAGACGAACTGATTTACAGCAGTGGTGATTAATCCAATTTCGCATTAGAGAGGGCTTCCAAGTTTGGATATTGTTGCTTCTTCATCTGCAAGACTAGGCGATTCTTCTTGAAGATATTGGGAGGTGTTATTGGGTACAAATCAGTGCTATATTACAGTTGAACCAAAATCGAGGTAGGTCTTCATACCATCAATTTGGCTCATATCTCTTCTATATGGCTTTGAAACACACCAGCAAGGATAGTGCTCTATTGGAGGAGGAAGGGCGACCACTTTTGGTGAAGAGAGGAGGACTTGCAGCCATCTATCATCACTGTTTTAGAACTTTGTTAAGAGCAGCAGGGGCGATTTGGCAAAGAGGGTTGAAATGGCACTTTAAGACTCCTTCACTCATGATGCTGCTGCATCCTTCAAGGCGTCTCATACCAGGTTCATTTACAAGCTAGACTACATTGTAATTTTCAGCATTGAATGCCTAAGATAGGACTGACATTTGTCTTCAGACTGTCTGAAAAAGGTCTATAATAACAGTCCTTATATTTGATCATTTTGTTGCCTATGTAATGTCTTTGAATGGTCAAATGAAATAAAGAAGAAAGCAGTTTGGGGCTGCATCTACATTTCCTCTACATTTGTGGTTGTCTGAGGATGTATGCGAAATGTTTGTCATAATGTCAGTCTGCTGTAGGACATGGTTTTGATGACTTAGACTCATAAATATCATCCATAGATTGTTGCTTAAGTGTCTCTAGTCATCTATTGATTAAGAAGAGTCATTTATAATTGATTTTTTAATGAAATGTTCATGTAAGATGGTCTTCTTTACAATCTGAAAACTCTGTCAGCATAACACACCAACTTCAGAACTACATAACACGCAACTTGGACAGCAAATATTTCTTGTTTTTCAGTCAATACCAACAGGGGATATTACAAATTGAGGAAGGATAAAAGAGTCTTGAAGGTGAAGAAAGCATTATGTTATGTGTTTTTTAATCTTGTTCTTGTCTCCTTAGAGGAGCTTGTCTAAACCTTAGGTTTTGAGCTGCTTATCGGAGAGGAAAACCTCCATAAGTAAAGACACTTTCAGCTTTGAGAGACCAGCCAAGAGTGTGCAAGGAGATTCTACTTTAGGGATATCAGTTGGGCTACAAAGAAACCAGTTTTGGAAGAGGTATTTGCTGTTAGAAATCTGAAAGAGGAGCTTTTTTATTTAGCCACCCCCTATGTGGCTTGTTGGAAGTGAACAAGATTCTTTCGATGCATTTTCAGATTGTGGCTTGTATGAAATTCTATTTCCAGCAGTTTGAAGGTAGTTGTATAAGTTTTTGGAAGGGGTTTGGAGCAGCTTTAACATAATTTCTGAGTGACCTGCCTTTATGCTAGGCCGACCTCCTCTTGGGTTGCTTAGAGTGGAGAAATATCACTATTCTCCTTCCTTTATATAGTTTTGGTAAGCTAGGAAGCAGCCTTTTATTGATAGATTACAGCAGTTGGAAGAGGAATTTGGAGTTAGTATTTTGATAGTTTTGTTGCTACTGCTGAGTGAGGTGTCTACCTATGTGGCCAACCCTCCTCGAGGTTGTTTGGAGCCAAGAAAGAACACTAATCTGCATCATAAATGTTGGTCTGCAAATACAAGTCATAACCAGCAGCAGATTGGGACAGTTTTCATATCAGTTTTGAAGAAGTTGGAACATTTTAATTCGTTTTCTGAGTAACCAGCTTGGCTGTCAATACAAATCAGACTCGCAAATATTTTACAACTCCTTCATACTTAATTCCTATGAAGGTCAACCTTATTGGGTATGCTTATAAGGGTTAGTAGCATTATTTGTCATGCCTTTTGTAATCCCTTGGGGAATTTTGTAATAATCCTAAACTGAAGTAAATCTGAAAATTGCTTTTTCAAGATTACCAATCCATGTTTTATTATCAATTTGAGTTATATGCAATATATGCTCGGTTTCACATTGCTTCATCAAAAATTACAAAACCCAAATCCAAACAGAATACACACTTCTGCAATTCCATCTAGCTCTGAAGGAACACCTTAAATGAAAAACATAGTATTTTTAATCTAAACAAACAAGCAGGTTGTTCAGTGGCAGTTCCTAGTGTTCCACTTGGGGTGGGACATTACATACGGGCTATCGATAGCTTCAGCTAAAAACTAGAATTTTAACAAGTAGTTTTGGGGAATATTTTGATGAAGCTTTTCTCTAGTTTGCTCACGGTGGGTTCTTCAAAGATATCTTAAACTTTTGTAATTTACTGACACTTGACACCAGAAACCTTTATCATGCAAACCCTAGCTGGAATCTGCAACTTTGGAAGCTCCGGTAACTCTAACTATGCATGAAAATATTATTCTCTGAACACTATAATGATAACACTATCTATGTTGATCACTGCCTTTTTGGTTAATGAGCAACATACAAATCTTTCTTTATTGAGAATTTGACATTGACAACTTCCTCAAATGATGAATATGGATATTTTAAGGGAAAATCTCATAGCATATGCCCTGCTGGTTCAGCTGATAAAAATCTTGCTTAAATGGTAACTAAGCTTTAGGTAATTTTCAGGAGAAGGAACAATTTCATATTTAATTGTCAAATGTGTTAAAATTGTTCACAAAACCCTCTCCTGGAGGCCATTGTCGGTATGAATAAAGTCACTTTTGATAGAATGAAATTCTGAAACTAAAGCTGCCACTGCTTGCCAAAATCAACTACTGTAATAAGAAAGATCATTCTTTGAAATTAATGTTCCTCTGCTTCTAGTCGTTTGCTGCTGTCTAGAAAATGTAGTGAAGGGAAAATGAAGTATGATGTAATATCCCTTTTTTGGTCCATTCTAGCATTCTTGAAAAGTTCCAATAATCTTGGAGAGTGCCAACTTTATAAAAAATGAATTCCAACTGTTGTAGTGAGTTTAGGAGATCAAGATGAGTCTGATGGTACTTTACCAATGCAGTTTTGATATTATGGGAGCTCTCCATGCTTCTTGGAGAAGTTTGATATTGTTGGAAAGGAACAGTTTTCATAACGTTCCTTTGTTTAATTCTTTTGATAATTTAGTGGCCACTCTAATACCATTGAGACAATCAACGTCATTTAGGAGTGAGACATTGACTTTGAAACAATTAGAACAACATTTCCTGGGGAGAGACGATTCTTTAGAGAATTCAACACCAATAGGAGAATGAATTGACATGGAGTTGGGGAAATTAGACACAACTCTACCTTTAGAGTCTTTAAGAAAGGAAAAGAAGCTCTTATTAGCTTCGAATTATCCAACCTAATGTAGATTCTCTTGTTCTGTGATTAATTACTGCACCAGGTAAACCGAATATCAATGAATTCAGACTTATCTCTTCCAAAGGATTAGCTGAAAACAGGGTTCTTTTCATTTTGGACCAAAAGTACATCTCATTGCCTTTCCAAAGGTATCCCCTTGCACCAATTTTGTCTTCCTTATACATGTTGAAATCCCCAACAATAATCAAAGGAATTCTAGGGAGATTTATTGACATCCAAGACCACATTTCACACCTTAGTCATTAGAGGCATAGATGGAACACAAACCAAAAACTTTAGAATCAATATCCATCGAAACCCAAACTAGTCTATTACATGGAGAGGAACCCCATTCAGTGATAAATTTAAAGCAATAGTCCTTTATATGGATAGGTGTTCCACCTTTTCCTTTCTCATGGAGAGTACAAAAGGCCTTTGCTGACTTCCACACAATGCTGAATACATGCAATCTTTTTGAAAGCCTACAACTTTGACTTCTTGAATACATAGCACATCAATTTTTGGTCTATCCTTGTAGAAAGATCTAATAACATACTTTCTTGTTCGGAGATTCCAATCCTCTGACATTCCAACTGCGTATGTTTAGTCTCATTAAGATAAGGATGGGGGAGGAGGAGCATTTTGATTCTTATACAATCTCTCAAAGAATTGGGGAACTTTACCCACCTTAGAGACCTTGTCTACACTAGGGGTATTGTCTTCCTTACCTTTCTTACCCACTCTTTTGTGAGTTTCTGTGCTCCTAGGCCTGTCTAATCATTTCCTTTTACTCTTACTGTCAACATCTTTGTTCTCACCTTGAACAATCATGGCCAGTTCAGACTCTGAAGCAGAATATAGAGGATTGGAACAATTAGAGTATGGGGATTTCAGCAACAGTGTTTGGAGTGATTGATAGAGACTTTGGATTGTCAGTGTTTAATAGCAAACTCTCATTAAGAGTGGTTTGCATCTTTTTTTGGCATCCTCAGCCCGGGACTTAATGGTATCTAATGCCAACTAATGAACATTTTTAGGGTAAGACTTAACCCTAGAGTCCTCATAAGAAGGAGCATTCTTAGTATTAGTACCAATCGCAATAACTAGTTCCTGATCTAGTTCATTAGAACCTCTGACCACTTCCAATTTATTTTCAAACAAGGGGTTAGATAAGGAGACCAAGGTTGTTATCACCCTCACTGGGCCCCAAATTTGAAGAAGGGAGGGTCAAGTTAATAGTTTCAGCTGGGGTATTGAACTCTCCATATTGTTACAATTATCTAATTATCAATTTCAACTATCATACCCATGTTATTATCAGTATTTTCAGGACTTTTATCATTTTTAGTGGTATTGTTTTCAGACTTATCACTTGATTGCTGTTTATTATTCTCATTACTAAAGAAAACAACTTACAATAATTTGTGGGCAATCTTTTCTCACGTGTCCATTCCTTTTGCAGAAAAACAAGAATTTGAAGAATCCAATAATTCTATTTCACAAGAAATTATTTCAGAGTCAAATTGAATAGAAAACAATTGTGCAATATCAATAGAAGGCAGCAAAGAAATCAACAGTATAGCATTCAAATGGAGTAAGGTAACCCTTGAATCCTGAATTTGTAATACATTTCCAAGAGGTTTGAGCAGGTTGGGCATAAATTTCTACAACTGGGGAGGTACATTTCTTATTTCCATCCACCTAGGAGTGGATTTAGCAACAATTTTTTCTCCTTTCTCTTTCGGGGACCAAGGAATGGCCCTAAACAATGACTGACCTAAATTCAATAACTCTTTTTTGAGAATTCTATCTTCCATACTGCGGCTTTTGAAGAAGAGCACAAACAAACCTTTTGTAACATCCTACAAAAGGAAATGTAAATACCCAACTTCTTACCCCATGCATTCGAAATCCAATCATCAAAAAACTTCCTTGAGGGTAAAAAAATTGCATCCAAACACACAAAGAAGAAAACAATGTTCTTAAGTTTTTTCCCTCAGCCCCAACCGCATTCAACATTTCAAGGTTAGGAGAAACTGAAAGCACCTTAGTAGGGGGAGAGGCCTTACCATCTTTTCCATTTCCAACATCTTTGTTCTCAACGACGACTCCATCTACAATTTTGACTGCCTTAGCCACCAATACTTGTTCATTTTGCACTACTTAAAACACTGCTGAGCATGGCATTGTTTCACCTTCTACCTTTGATTGTAATATTCCCCTTAATTTTTTTTCCATAATTACATTCAACACAACACTTGTTATGGTTAGGAAATGAAAACCAAATGCTGCTGAAAGTAACCCTCCACTTTCTGATCACCGAGAGCCCAATCTGGGAGGGTGAGAGTATACAGTGTCGAGGGGATCATTAGATGCCAATAACTGAAAATGATTACAATCTTCGGGTGGCAAACCAACCTCTTTTGCTTATACAACGGGATAATGAAAACAACGCAATCACTTGGCGGTAAACCAACGAAGGACAAGCTAAAGAACTGAAGAATGCAATCACTCAACCGCTTGTTCAACGGGAGGACTAGAAATGAAATTACAATCAATTCTACTGCTTATGCAGCGGGAGGACAATATTACAATATTGAAAATAGGCGGCGAAGCCAGCCTCTTCCACTTATGCAGTGGGACTAAGAGCAATAATCCAATTAGATAGCTGTTAGTATTACTAACCAGCTTTACAATGCACAATATGGATTACAATTTAAGGGAAATCACTATTCCAAAGATAGGCGGCAAGGCCAACCTCTTCCACTTATGCAGTGGGACAAGAAAGAACAATAGAAACTGCTGTTAGTACTCCTACCAGCATTACAATATGAATCATAGCATATAAGAGTGATGAACCAAGTGCAATAACATCACCAACAACTGCAAATGAAACCAAGTCGTTTCTCTTCACACCAATGAACTCACACACCCCAAAACCAACTCCAAACACCAAAAACTCTAATTCTCATATACTCCCAGCACGCTGAAAACACACAGACCAACAACACCACCAATTCCCACTAAAACACTCACAACTCACCCAATTCTTAACCAAATAACACAAAACTGAAAGCAAATGATCACTAGGAGGTAGGCGATCATTCCTAGGACAACAAAACATGGCAAACCGACCCCAATAATTTATGCACACATTCCAAAAGCTGAGCCACATGGTATGACCAGATAAGGTACGATTTTGCATAAATAAAATCCAAAACACCATTTTAAGTCCTATAAACTTGCAAAATGAGTTGCCTAAACCATAAAGAATGATAGATGAAATACTTAGAATGAGGAGAATGACACACTGAGACCTGCGACCCAAAATCCACTTTAGCACACTCCACGATAGCAACAAGAGCACACTACAACACTACCAAAAATCAGAAATCTAATATATAAATCTGCAACATTATCTTCAATCCACTCCTCTGAATGAAGAGCAGTCTCTGGCTCGACTAGTTGTTGTATTGCAAGCAAGAAATCAAGCTATGGCTAGGAGGTAAGCTTTCCCCGAAGCTTTCACTTTGCATTTCGGCAACATTTCATTATAAAAATTCTTGGATACCAAAAACAAGAGCCCAACACTCTTATTTATAGACTTTGTGTCTCCAAATTCAAATTCACATTCCCTCCAAATGAACGCCAAACCCAAATGCACATTCACTTCACATTATTTTGAAATTACATTTCATTTCTCCTTTCTCCATATCAACCTTCTCATAGGAGCAAATATACTTTATAAAAATGACAATAAAATCATAATGTGGCATCCAAGGTAGATAAGTGAAATATATTATAAAATTAACTTTTTTCTCCTTAAGGCGTCCATCTCGCCTTATTAATATTTCACTTTATAAATTATTTTTCCTCAACAATAAATCGCCCGATATATAATTAAGGAAATGACTTAGATATCAATATAACTTACGCAATCCCTTTAAAATAAATCGTCCAACCTTTGGCTTAAGTTATAATTTAATTTAAAACACCATTTTTCATCAAATACTGAACCTGCGAAAACAAGCTCCAAGGATATGGGGAAACACGCTGAGAGAAATGCCCTACCAT
Source organism: Cryptomeria japonica (assembly GCF_030272615.1). NCBI lineage: Eukaryota > Viridiplantae > Streptophyta > Pinopsida > Cupressales > Cupressaceae > Cryptomeria > Cryptomeria japonica. The sequence continues at coordinate 610,618,066 of NC_081415.1, read as the reverse complement.
TAATAGTCACTGAACTGAGCTGAAGATCCCTTGCCAAGAATAGCACCAAAAACTGCTTGGAAGACCAACTGCTTAAACTGACCAGTCGGGAATAGCCATCTGAACAGGCCTGCTGATATCTTGCTAAAAATAGAATTTACTAAAAATAGCATACTACTAAAAATAGTAAGTGTTTCCAAAGTGATTTTAACCACATTTTGAGCAGCCATCACACTTACTAAAAATAGGAAAAAGTCACTTGATGCAGATGCCTGTCGAACCATCTTGAAGCTCTCGGAAAACCCAAAAGGAATCCGGAATCCAAACTATCAAAGTCCCACATACACCCCTCGAAAACACCAAAGAATCCTCCTAGAAAATAGGAAACCCTAATTTCTGCTGCCGACTAGCCTACGGGCCTTTGAAATAGGCTAATGGCCAACTGAACTAATCAGTGCGGAGAAGGGGACATTACATTGATCTAAGAGACTCCTTGTATGACTGTTTTTCAATTGAAGGAGCCGAAGGCTTGACTATCATAGGGGAAGGTGTGTCTTTGGATGGTTTTGGTTTTGCGTTTAGTGAGGTACCATTATGAATTACATCATCTATGCCATTGCTATCATTTTCCATACCCATTAGATATGGGCAACAACTATTGAAAGGATTGGACACAGAGACAATAAATGCAGATGACGCTAGATTCCACTCACCACTTGACTTACATAAGAGGCTGCCAAGGAGAGCCTCAACTCTCGAGCCCAACATTGGGCATGTAAATGTTATTGCAATTTCCAATTTAATGAACAATTTATATGCAAGATGGTGTATTTAAGATTTTGGTATTATGACTCTGACAATAATATTGTTGTCTTCAATATTGTAACAAGAATAGTAATAATATTGAAGATCTTTCTTTTGCTGCAAGTATGGAGGATGAACATGTATCGATTTCAATGTCATCCCCTTTCTTTTGAATGATGCATATATAGTAAGGTAGTCACGATCAAGTGGCACCTTGATCGGACATGACATGTCCGACTAAGATGTCACTTGGTCGTGACTCTTCCAAATGTCAACCGATCCATTCGGTGTCTATGATAACTAATCGGTGCCATTGTAAATGATAACAGATCAATATAAACACACCCGATAATGAATCGGTATCAAAGCAAACAAGCCCGATAACTAATTCGGGTCAATTCTAATATAACCCGATTATATATCGGTAATATTTTGGACATGTATTTAATTGCAATTCGATAATGAAGAGGTTCGATATATAAATCATTCATATGAAATATATATCTGCATTACCATCTTTCTTCATTTGATGTAAATAGATAGGTGTACGGTTTTATCTGATCGATGCTACTTGAATCAACACTCCCTCTTAGCTAGGGAAGATAAAGTTACCATATCTATCATCTCATTTCTTATGATGGTCAGGATTCCTTATGAGGTTTCATAATCTTACTCTACATAGGATTATACCATTCAAATATGAAGTATCACCTTAACATGTGATACAAGGGGTTAGTCATATTGTAATGACATGATATCACCTAAGCACGTGATATCAGTATTGCCTACACAAGCAATACTTAAGGATAATCATATGAAAATAATTAAATTTTCAACGTATCCAAGTTGTGATAAGTGCACTAGCATTCTATTTCAAATGTAATATCACAACACAATCATGGTACATCCATGACATACTAGAGATCCTATCACGATAACTGGTTTGAACATCATAAGATCGTCACCTTATGATGTTCCCATACAAGTGTACAATATTTGAGAAGTCGTCACTTCTTGAATATGAACACAGGGGGTTACACCCATAGAAGTCCTAACACGACAAAGAAGTTTACACATTAAACATCTTATTGATATGCAAGTATAGGTTACAAAACAGATTACCTTTTTATCATACCCAAACCTTTTCTGAAGTGATCAAGCTTCACTCTGGAAAGGGGTTTGGTCAGAATATTTGCAGTCTGGTCTCCTGTATTCACATACTCCAATTGGATCACATTTTTGTCTACCATATCTTGCACGTAATGGTATGGAATCTCAATATGCTTGGATCTATCATGGAACACTGGATTCACTGAAAGTTTTATGCAGCTTCGATTGTCGCAATGGATAATAGTAGGTTTCATAGGATCACCAAACAATCCCACAAGTAACTTTCTAAGCCACACTGCTTCTCGGGCAGCCATGGAGGCCGCAATGTATTCGGCCTCGGTGGAACTTTGCGCTACAGAAGACTGCTTTCTGCTGATCCAGGATATCATGGCTGATCCCAAACTGAAGCAGCACCCAGAGGTGCTTTTCCTGTCAGTCACACTTCCAGCCCAATCTGAATCTGTGAATCCGTGTAGATTAAGATCAACTTTCTCATAATTGAGACCAAGATTTAAGGTGCCTTGTAAATATCTCATAATGTGTTTTACTGCAACCAGGTGTATCTCCTTTGGCTCACACATAAACTGACTCAAAGCATTCACTGCATAGTAGATATCTGGCCTTGTATTTACCAGGTACATAAGAGACCCAATCATCTGCCTGTATAGAGTGGGGTCAGTAGAAGGTGATTCTGCTGCTGCTTCTTTAAGTTTATGAAGATTGGTTTCCATTGGAGCGGTCATGGGTCTGCAGTTTAGCATTCCAAATCTCTTCAGGATGTCCAAGGTATACTTGCCTTGGTTTAGAACAATGTTATCAGAATTCTGCCATACTTCCAACCCTAGGAAATAATGAAGGAATCCCAAGTCCTTCATATCAAATTCTTTGGATAGATCTTTCTTGCATTGATCTATAAGGTGATCTTCTCCTGCGATTAATAAGTCATCAACATATAAAGTCAATATTAGCATATCACATTTGTTCTGTTTGTAGTAGAGATTAGGATCTGCATCATTTTTAGAGAAGCCTAGTTTTGATAGATATGTGTCAATTCTTTCATACTAGGCCCTGGGAGCCTGTTTAAGCCCATATAGAGCTTTCTTGAGTCTACACACATGAGACTCTGCATGATGAATCTCAAACCCTTCAAGTTGCTCTAGGTATACTTCTTCAGAGATCTCTCCATTAAGAAAAGCTGCCTTTACATCCATTTGATGTACCTTCCATCCCTTTGCTGCTGCAATGGCTAGCACAGTCCTTATTGAGGTATATCTGGCTACGGGAGCAAATGTTTCTTCATAGCCTATTCCTTCCTTTTGAAAGAACCCTCTGGCTACAAATCTTGCCTTATGATTTTCAATACTGCCATCTGCTGCATGTTTGATCTTAAAAGGCCATTTAGAAGAAACAACAAATTTCTTAGTTGGCCTAGGAACAATCTCCCATACATCATTTTTCATTATGGATTGATACTCTTCAGACATAGCATCCTTCCATACTTGATGTTTAAGGGCATCAGTTACATTGTAAGGTTCATTTTTAGATAGATCATTGATAAGAGCAACATAGCTAGTAAATTTATTAGGCTTTTTGCTTTCTCTGAAGGTTCCTGAAGGAGCAGCAAACCTCTGAGCTTCTTCTATTGTTTTGGTGGCCCATAGTGGTCTTTTCTTGAGATTTCTAGGTGAGTGTTCATTTTCATTTTCATTTTCATCTAGATTCTCCCTCTGAAACTCAGGAGCAGGATCTTCATCTAAGTTAGAAGTAGGGACATAGATTTCAGGTTCTATGGAGCTCTGAGCTCTTTTGAAGGCTAAGTCCTCAAAGATTACATCCCTACTTAGTTCAATATTTCTTTGACCAGGTACATAGATTCTGTAAGCTTTTGAGGTTTCACTATATCCTACAAAAATTCCTCTTTTTCCAGAAGGCTCTAGTTTTAGTCTTTTTTCTTTAGGTACATGGATATAGACAGGACACCCAAATATCCTAAGGTGGTTGATATCTGGCTTAATTTTAGTGAATACTTCCTCAGGAGTTTTATCTTCAAGATGGGAGTGTGGGCATCTGTTCTGTATATATACAGCGGTGCTGGATGCTTCTGCCCAGAGATTTGTGTTAAGGTTTTGATCTAGAATCATGGCCTTGGCAGCTTCAACTATAGTCCTATTTTTCCTTTCAGCTACCCCATTTTGTTGGGGGTTATAAGGTATAGTAAGCTCCCTCTTAATCCCATTATCTCTACAAAATTCTTTAAACGAATCTGATGTGTATTCTCCCCCATTGTTAGTTCTTAGGGTTTTAACTTTGTTTTCTGAGTAGTTTTTAGTTAGTGATTTAAATTCTTTAAACCTAGAGAGGATCTCTTCTGATTCTTTACATTTCAGAAAGTAGATCCAAGTCTTCCTAGAGTAGTCATCAACAAATATTACATAATACAAGAATCCTCCTAGAGAGGGTACAGACATAGGTCCGCATACATTAGAATAAACTAACTCTAGAACTTTACTAGTTTTCCTAGTACTATTTTGGTATGTACCCTTGGTATTTTTACCTAGGGCACATCTTTTGCATGCCCCTGAATGATCTTGCTTTAACTTGGGTAGACCTGTGACAAGGTTTCCCATTGAAGATAAAGCCCTAAAATTCAGATGGCCTAATCTTCTATGCCAAACTTCATTTGCATTAGTGGCTTCATGGATTAGGGCTAGGTTGGGTTCTGTGCACAGCTCATACAAATAGCCCTGTCTCTGTCCAATGGTCTTTGCCTTTTTGATGGAAGAGTTCTTTGGCCAAGCCAATACTCTGTTGTCCATGAATGTCACTCTGTATCTGTTATCTTCTAGTGCCGATATAGAGACTAGATTCCTTTTGATGCCGGGGACATATAGTACTCCTTCGAGCTGCAAGGATATGCCTGTCTTCAATTTGATGGTGTAGGTTCCCATTCTTCTGACTGGATGTGTGGAGTCATCTCCGATGGTTACTTCCTCATCACTCTCCTCTGTCATGGAGTCAAGTACTTCTCTAGACCTTGTGATGTGCCTGGATGAACCACTGTCAATCACCCATGAGTTGATCTTGTTAGAAGCTTGGCTTGTCAGTGCTGAGTAGAGTACATATTTTCTGGAGTCATCTTCCCCTTTAGTCTTTCCTGCTTTGGCAAATGTAGCATGTTGCTTGGTTCTTTGCGGGCACTTTGCAACATAGTGTCCGAACTAATCACATATGTAACATTGGATGTGAGATAAGTCCCTGTTTGAAGTGTTGTTGCCTTGACGACCTTTTCTCTTCCTAAACTGCCTTTTCTTGTTTTGCTTCGTGGAGTTAGTGTTTAGGACTTGTAGGTCTTCATCTATATTCTTATGTTTCATTCCTTTCTTATTCAGTCTAGATTCCTCTTGGAGACAGTCATCTCTTAGTCTTTCAAACTCAGGATATTTGTCCCTTGCACTGATGCCCTGGACAAATGTTTCCCATGCACTAGGTAACCCATCTAGAGCAAAGAGTTTCTGGATCTCATATCCTAGGGTTGCTAGTTCATCTCTTAGAGTTGAAATCCTCATGAAGTAGGCGTTTACTGTCTCTCCTTTGTTCATGGTTATATGATGGATTTTACACTTCAAGGCCAGAGTTTGACTTGCATTTGATATCTCAAACGTGTTCGCAAGTGCTTTGAACATTTCAAAAGCTGTTTCATGTTTCTTAATAATGGGCATTATGTTATTTCTCACCCACTCAACAATAATCTTGATTACTTTTTCATTTCCTTGTATCCATGATGCTTTGTTAGGTTCGGTCTCTGGTTCCGTAGATTCAGTCTTGAGAAAAGTTTCGACTTTGCTCTCCCTTGGAATCATCTTGATTCTGAACTTCCATGTGGAGAAATCATCACCCACACCAAGTCTATCTTCGAATCTCATAGAATTGGCCATTAGAGAAATAGGATGCTTGATATAAACTAGTTCTTAAATTTTCCACAAAATTGAATAGCCTCAGGTTCGATAGCCTGGCTCTGATACCATGTAAATGTTATTGCAATTTCCAATTTAATGAACAAGTTATATGCAAGATGGTGTATTTAAGATTTTGGTATTATGACTATGACAATAATATTGTTGTCTTCAATATTGTAACAAGAATAGTAATAATATTGAAGATCTTTCTTTTGCTGCAGATATGGAGGATGAACATGTATCGATTTCAATGTCATCCCCTTTCTTTTGAATGATGCATATATAGTAAGGTAGTCACGATCAAGTGGCATCTTGATTGGACATGTCTTTTAGACATGTCCGACCAAGATGTCACTTGGTCGTGAGTCTTCCAAATGTCAACCGATCCATTCGGTGTCTATGATAACTAATCGGTGCCATTGTAAATGATAACAGATCAATATAAACACACCTGATAATGAATTGGTATCAAAGCAAACAAGCCTGATAACTAATTCGAGTCAATTCTAATATAACCCTATTATATATCGGTAATGTTTTGGACATGTATTTAATTGCAATTCGATAATGAAGAGGTGCGATATATAAATCATTCATATGAAATATATATCTGCATTATCGTCTTTCTTCATTTGATGTAAATAGATAGTTATACGGTTTTATCTGATTGACGCTACTTGAATCAACAGGGCACATGAGACAAAAAAAAAAATTAAATTCAAAGATCAATACAACCAAGAATTGTTATTCCTCCCAAATAAAATAGGCACACAATAGCAAAAGGAAAGAAAGATTAATGGAGAAACCAATTTGGAAGAAGAGAATAGAGAAGCACAATTTTGGCGAAAGCGACAAAAATGCTAATTTTAGAACAATAAGCAATTGTAATTTAATTTAATTGCCCAAAAGCACCTCAATTCAATTAACCTTGGAAAATGACACAATTTATTATCATTAATTGGAGCTTGGAAGCAAATAAAACTCATAATGTGAAAAATGACAAATATTCAAATAAAAGAAATATTAATGACCTACAAGATAGTTAATAATTAGAAAGAGAAAACGATGAATATTTATGGTTGGTTGGAAAAAGCATAGAAAAAAGAAAATATTGGAAAAGTTAATTCATTCAATCATTGTCAAATTTCCAGAAATCCTTGTGTAGAGCTGGGTTCAACATAGCTCCTTGAGGATGAAAACTCTTTTATGTAATGTTGATAAATGCTCTCAATCTCTTGATAGGTAGTTCATATTGTGGACAAGTGACAATGTAATTACTATAGACAAAAAATGACAAAACAAATAAAATATCAAGGTTTAATAAAGGATCTACAAAGTTGTCAATGGTTTAGCTGATAGAGAAGACCCATAAGATGGTCGAGTAGATAGAGAAGATTGATAAGTTTTAGGAGAATCTCACCGAGCAACTTGCAAGAAGCTTGTTTCTTTGTAGGGATTGATGCTCAAATTTTTGGCAAGTTCCTTGTAGAAAAAACTTGCACGTTCCAAGAGAACTTGCTGAGTTTGTGAATTGTGCTTCATATTATGTGGCATATATGTAGAGATTTTGTAAATATAAATAACAATAAAACAAGAAGAATGCATTAGAAAGCTTCCATAGCAATTGTTAGGATATTTCGTGGAAATAAAGGCAATTATAAAGAAAATATCAAACCACTTTGAGGGGGTGTCACCCAAAAATTAGAGTATGAGAATATGAATTAAACCATACAACTTATGATGGTGTGGAAGTTTTCCCCTTCCTTATTTATAGGCATAATTAGGTAGTGACACTCCGTCCCTAATTAGGTTAGCCTAAGGAATTGACTAGAGTTAATAAATGAAAATACTAAGGTTAAGCATGCCACTACTACTTACCCATATTACACTTTGGAAGATAGAAATTTAGGGGCATAACAACATGTGTGCACACAGAAATGTGAAGGTTCTTTAGAAGGGGTGTACAAATAAGAAACCAAAAATGCTTGTAAAAACATATAGTGGGTACACACATGCAAATCATTTATCGTTTTACATGAGTTAACAATAAAACATGAAGGCTACACTAAAATGGTGCCTCTATGTGTTGCACCCAAAATTAAAAAATAAATCTAAATTTTGGCTAGTAATAATGTAGACTTATTATTTTGAAAGGCAATTTCAAATCCACTCCCATGAAGCATATCTTGCTAATGAGTAGTTTGCAAATCTTAAGAATTAAATGTTACAAGTAGCAAACTGAAATTTTTTCTTGGTTGGATCCACTTCCATTTGACTTGCTTAAGAAAAATTAGATGATAGCTTGCTTTTGATTGTAACATTTGATGTTCATCTGTTGGGTACTAGAATTTTTACGCATCATAGTAAGCTCATGATATTTCAAGGTATCGTTATTTCAATATGGTGAGACAAGATTTATCTAGAAAATACCCAACAATAACTCATCTGTCTTATCTCTGTGGAAGAATAGTACTAGAAATTAATTATCCAAAAGCTCCAACCATGACAAGAAATTATTGAAGTTTCACTTTTGAAAATTAATTTCATATTTATATCTTTGGATGTGAGAGGAGCTTGAATTTCTTAATTCTAAAATGACTCTTAGAATTTGAAAGATCCCTGACTAGAATTCTTAACCAAACTGCTGATTGTTTACAAATTCAAATTCTTTGACCAGTGAAAAGAGTTTTTGGAAGGTTATTGTATTTTCAAATTTTTTTTAGTTTTTTGGATTTTTGACAATACATGGAAAATAATAAATGCAATACAATAAATATAGAACTGATAATAGTTTCCAGAATTTTGATTATTAATTGCAGCAAGTACAAATAAACAATAAAGAGGATTCTTGATAGAATTAAGCCGTTCAAGGCTTACCAGTAGTCCAATGCTGGGGTTTGAGGGTGGAATTTGAGCCTAGAATGAAGCAGTGACTGATCCAAACAACTCTAGCGGCTACCAGTGGCTGCAAATGACTTTATTTAACTCTAGGATAATTACCAAAAACTGATACTGAAAAATTATTTAGACCCAATTGAAATTCCAAATTCTTGCCAGGCGAGATTCCCAAATTATGTCTCTTTTCCTCAAAGAATTGCTACTGCTTCCCAAATCTGATATTTTCTTCACACCAAACCAACTGCGACCACTTATTAATATTCCAACAATGAATTCACACACCAATAGTGGTGCCAAAACCCTTTAGTTTATTTTTATTGAAACCCCAGGCAAGTGAATGGTACGGCTGGCCAAGGGAGCTGTATGGCTGGCATTTGTGGCTTATTCCTTGCTGCAATCTCTGATCCAAATGCTCAGATCTTATATAACAGACTTGACTATGCTGTGAAGAATAAAATCTTGGAGTAAATTGAACCCCAAAGTCCAAATTAACCTCTAATGGTGCTGCCGTGGTGAAGAGAGGAGTGTGGGATTTTGTCCACACCACCTAAATCTGAAGGAGTCACGTCCTCCAAAGGCTGCTCAATCAAATTCGTGCTGCTGCAGACCTCCACAACCCAAAGGATGCATAAAATTCATAAAACACAAAACAAAGAATGAATTGCCTCTTCTCAAAAAAAGCTTCATAAACTCATCGAACCTCCACAAGGCATCTCCAAAGATGCTAAAGAATCTTATTCTCCCTCCAATTGAGCGCTCAACCTCAAGGATGACTTCAATGTGAAATTTGACCACCTTTTAAGTTATTAAATTGCCTAGGGAAGAGAGTCATGTAACTTTTTAAATAAAGTTACTTATTGAATTAGTTAGGAACTTATAAGTTACTTTTATTAACCTTTTTCTATATTTAGAAAAAAGTAACTTTATAACATAAAATTATAAAGTTATATTATTATAAGTTCAGCAAAGCAAAACATGTCTAAACAAATGACCCCTTTGGCTAAACAATCGTCCCCTTACACTGTGAATTTGCCTGTGGGGATGGATGTCAAGCAAATTCAAACATCAATATAGCCACTAGAGAAATGGGGACATGACAATCCTCCTTTCTCAGAATTGCTTGTCCTCAAGCAACTGAAGAGCTGGATGCTGTAGAATAGCTTCTCCTTCCCAAGTGGCATCCTCTATGGGTAAATCCTTCCACCTAATCAAGTACTGTCTGATCACCTGATTCCTCAATGTCCTCTCACGCCTATCCAGGATCTCAATTGGAACCATAACCAGTTTACCTTCCGCATCCAAAGGATGTAACACCGAAGAAGTCACTGTGTGTTGTCCAATTGCCTTCTTGAGGCAAGATACATGAAAGACGTTATGAATCTTGCTCTCTGGTGGAAGCTCAATCTCATACGCCACTTCCCCAACTCTCCTCAAAACATGGTATGGACCATAGAATCGGGGCTTGAGCTTCTTTGCCCCATTCATCTTCATAGAACTCTGCCGGTAAGGTTGGAGGCGCAAGAACACGAAGTGTCCAACCACAAATGATCTCTCAATCCTATGACGATCAACATATAATTTTTGTTGATTTTGGGCTTCCTGGATGCTCTCCTTAGGTGCCTTAAGTACGTCTTCGCTCTCTTGAAGCCAATCCTATGCCAATGGTACTCTACTATCTTCAAGTGCCAAATCCATGAATGTCATGGCATCGTAACCATATAGTGCACGAAAAGGAGTCATATCAATAGACATATGATGTGTTGTGTTGTAGTAAAACTCTCCCAAATATAACCAACAAACCCATGAACGCTGCTGTCTTGATACATAGTTGCGTAAATACCCCTCAAGCCACTTGTTCACAATCTCAGTCTATCCATCAGTTTGAGGGTGATAGCTGGTGCTAGGTGTCAACTCGGTGCCAGTAAGTCTAAACAACTCTTGCCAAAAAGAACTCATGAACCGGCTATCACGGTCATTGACAATGGTCTTTGGAAGACCATAGAGCCTAAATAGTTCTCTGAAAAATAGATCAGCAACCTGTGAAGCTGTATAAGTTGCTGCTATGGGAAAAAAATGAGCATATTTTTTCAATCTGTCCACTACAACATATATGCAATCTTTCCTTTGCACCTTGGGAAGACCCGTGATGAAATCCATTGAAATTCTAGTCCATTTTTGCTCTGGAATGGGTAATGGTTGCAGCAGACCAGCATGGTGTGTATTTTGAGTTTTATTTTGTTGGCAAGTAATACAATCCCTTACATGCTGTAAAACATCATCTTTGAGGCCCTTCCAAGAGAACCTCTATCTAATCTGCCTGTAGGTTTTACCATACCCTTGATGTCCTGCTATAAGAGTGTCATGAAAAACATGTAAAATCTGATTTTTCAGTTTAGATTCCGGAACTAGATAAATTCTTCCCTTGTAGTAAATCACATCATCCACAATTGTGTACCTGTCATCCTGGACGATCCCATCCATAATTTCACATGCATGCTGATTTTTGGAATACTCTACTAAAAGTTGAGATTTCCAATCAGTTGAAATCTCACTCAATGAACAGAGGGCAGCAATGGATGGCTTTCTAGATAATGTATCAGCAGCTACATTATTTTTCCCCTTGACATATTCAATGTCAAAATCATATGCTTGGATCTTACTGACCCATTTTTGCTGCCTTTCATTAACATCTTTTTGATCAAGAAAGTACTTAAGGCTATTATGATCAGTTTTAACAATGAATTTCCCCGCAAGTACTATCTAAATTTTGTGAGAGCATACATAATAGCCAACATTTCCTTATCATAGGTGGAATATAATTTCTCATTGTCTTTCAGTTTTCTACTCTCATACACAACAGGATGATGATTTTGCATAAGTACTGCACCCACACCCTCTCCTGAAGCATCACATTGAAGCTCAAAAGGTTGGGTGAAATCAGGAAGTGCCAACACAGATTAAGTGCTCATCACCTGTTCAAGTCTGTCAAATATCTCCTGTGCTTCTTGAGTCTATCTGAAAGCCCCTTTTCGAGTGAGATCTGTCAAAGGTGTTGTAAGCTGAAAGTAACCCCTTACAAACCTCCTATAATAAGCACATAAACCAAGGAGACCACGCAACTCTAAAATATTCTTGGGAGGTGGCCAATCAATAATAGCTTGGATCTTTTCCTGATGGACTTTGACTCCATCAACTCCTATCATATGACCCAAATATAAAATCTCAGTGAGCCCAAATTCACATTTGGACATCTTAGCATACACGGATTGAAATTCCATAATGCTCAACACCTCATCTAAGTGCCTCAGATGTTCCTCCCGTGATCTGCTGTAAATCAATATATCATCAAAGAATACCAATACAAACTTACGTAGATGCTTATTAAATATGTGGTTCATACATGACTGAAATGTAGCAGGAGCGTTAGTGAGATCGAAAGGCATCACTAAGAACTCATAATGACCATAATGACATCTGAAGGCTGTTTTGTGAATATCAGACCCCCGCACCTTAATCTGGTGATACCCTGATCGAAGATCAATCTTTGAAAAATAATCTGATCCATGAAGCTCATTGAACAACTCATCTATGCGTGGAATGGGGTACCGATTCTTAATGGTTTTCTTATTAAGTGCACGGTAGTCAATAGACATGGTATGGTCCCATCCTTTCTTCACCAAAATGACTGAAGAAGCAAAGGGACTAGAGCTCGGTCTAATGAATCCCATGTCCAGAAGTTCCCTGATGGTCTTCTCAATCTCATCTCTGTAGGCTTTAGGATGGCGGTAAGGAGTGGTCATGACTAGTTTTGCTCCATCCTCTAATTCTATCACATGCTCAAAGCATCTATCAGGTGGTACTCTAGGAGGTATATCACCAAACACCACCCCATGTTTATTTAAAATCTGCTGTATAGCAATGTGATATGAATTGCCGTCTTTAGATGAAGGTGCTTTGGATGAAACAAAGCACTGGGTAGCCCAAAGGATATCTCTGTGCCTGATATTAGTCTCCATCCTGCGAGAGGAGACCTCCTTGGGGCCTCCATCCGATAATGCCCTTAGTATTCTCTTCTTACCATCAGCTAAGAACTCCAACTGCATTATGTGGTGATCAATGACATATCTGCCAATTCCCTGTAACCACTGCATACTTATAACTGTATCATAATCCTCTAAGGGTAAAACATTAAAGTCATCTGTCAAAGTGTAGTCCCCCATCTGGATACTGAGCTGAGGAATCCTCCTGGTACATCCCAACACTACACCATTTGCAACCTTCACACCAAATCCTGAAAATTCCTCTGTCTGTAACCCACGTCTCTCTACCATATGCTGATCAATAAAGTTATGGGTCCCTCCAGTATCTACTAAACACACTACACGCTGCCCCTGAATAGTTCCCTTCAATCTAAAAGCGTGGAACTTAGGATAACTGGAAAGAGTGGCTATGGTAACTGTTGTCATTTTGTGACACCCTTGGCCCATCAGTGAGCACCGATCAGAGATATGTTCCATGGACCAGCACTGCCCAGTTGATCAAGGAGAAAAGCAATGGAATTATGAAGTGTGAAGTGTTGTCTTGTTAGAAGGAAGTTCCTTGTTCTTCTACTCCGTAACTCCAGAACCCCTAGGTTCCCAAGTTCCTTGTCCTTCGACCCCAAAACTTCGGAACCCCTAGGTTCCCAAGTTCCTTGTCCTTCCACACCGGAACTCAGGAACCCCCAGGTTCCCAAGTTCCTTCTCCTTCCATCGCGGAACTCCGGAACCCCCAGGTTCCCAAGTTCCTTGTCCTTCTACCCCAGAACTCCGAAACCCGCAGGTTCCCAAGTTCATTGTTCTTCAACCTCGGAACTCCAGAACCCCCAGGTTCCAAAGTTCCCTCTCCTTCCACTCTGGAACTCCGGATCCTCCAGGTTCCCATGTTCCTTGTCCTTCAATCCTTGAACTCCGGAACCCCCAGATTCCCAAGTTCCTTGTCCTTCAACCCCGGAACTCCGGAACCCCCAGGTTCCCAAGTTCCTTGTCCTTCAACCCCGGAATTGCGGAACCCCCAGGTTCCCAAGTTCCTTGTCCTTCTACCCCGAAACTCCGGAACCCCCAGGTTCCCAAGTTTCTTGTTCTTCAACCCCTGAACTTCGGAACCCCCAGGTTCCCAAGTTCCTTGTCCAACTACGGTGACCCCGGTCCCCGAAGTTCCTCAACTACGGTGACCCCGGTCCCCGAAGTCTTCTAAACTTGCTTCTGGCTTCGGATGGCGTGATCGACACTCAAGGCTTTAAATGCTCCGATAGTTTTGGTGACTTATGCACTTCTTTTGTGGAGCCACAGGGGTGCATTTAATGTTTTTAGCAGGATTTCCATCAAGGGAGGTACGGGGCCATGCTGGGTGACTTATGTCATGTCTGACTTTGGAAGGTCTGTCAATCTATCTTCCTCATAATTGCCTTTGGAGGTATGGCTAGGTTGCTTACATGTACAAGTCAAGTGCATGCACTTCCCTGCACTTCTAGACTGACATGCAGGGTTCATGATCACCATTGTAACCCATTTTTCTATATAAGGCTGTTAAGCCTCATTGTAAAGGGTTCTCTCCCTGCTGCCTGGAGTTTTCTCATGCTCTCCTCTTCTCTTGAAGACTTGTAATCTTTGCATTTCTGCAACTGTAAGATTGGCATTTGGCCTTATGATTAATTGAAGGACACTATTCTTGCCTTCTTTCAACCTTTGTGTGTTGTGTATGCTTTCTTACCTTCATCATAGGTGCGTGTTGTGGCTCTTTCTCTTCATATATGTTGTGTTAACTGGTTTTTTGAGTGTGACTTGTAGGAATGCTTCTCCCCTCTTGGCATTCCGTGGATTGTAACCTTCATCTATGCATTGGGGTTACTCATATAATTGAAAGTTGTGCATCTTCAGGGTGTTTCAGTTAATTACTTGTGTCATTTAGGTAGGGAGAGGAACTATCTCTTCTTGGTGCATCACCTTCCTTGTTTCAAGCAATTTCTCTCTTCTCTTTTCCTGTGCAAGTTGTTAGTGTAGGCTAAGGAATTAGCTTTGAAGTGTTGAGTTGGTTCAACACCGGCACCTATATAGAGAAGGAAGCCGGCCTTCTCCGGAGATTCAACCCCTTGCACAAGGTCCAACACTTCGGGGTTGTTTCCATGTTTCACAAGGTTGCTGAGTTGATAGCTCAGCAAGGGTGCAAGCTTTTGTGATAACAATTTTTGGCACGCCCGGTGGGACCTATTCAATTCACATTCTAAGGATTTAGTGCTATTCTTAGTGTTTTGGCCTTACGAGGCAGTCATCTCTCAAGCACTTGGCGACTCTGCTCAAGGACCAGTTCGTGCTCATACAAAGTTCATAACTTTGGGACCCTAGAACCCCCAGGTTCCCAAGTCATCGTAACTCAGCTTACTCCGGAACCCCCAGGTTCCGAAGTCAGTGAAGGCATCTTACTCTGGAACCCCGAAATTCCGAGGTTCCGAAGTGCTTAGACCCAGAAACTCGGAACCCCCAGGTTCCGAACTCCCGAGCTTCTTCACTCCGGACATTCGAGCTCCCGAGCTCCCGAAGTAGTCATACTCCGCAACTCCGGACCTCCGAGCTCCCAAGGGCGGTTGCATATTTCATGCCCTGAATTCATACAAGGGCATCTTCTAGGGGCAGTTTCCAATTCATAGAGCTTCCATCTGCAGGCTCTACAAGAAGGAGAGGTAGACCTTCATTATCACCAATCAGGGGTGACGAGGTTGTAAACACTACATCTCCTAGGTTTCGTTCTACTTCTCCATTTACAAGACCTTTTCTATCAAGGGCTCCCATCACCCATACCAACAGACCATTGTTTCACATGGCAAGAAATCAAGTCTTTGTTACCTTCAATGGGGGGAGTCCCCTTGTTTTGACTCAATGGAATGACATACCAGTGGCTGCGTTGAAGAGTATACCATACTTCACTGGTGAAATAACTACTACACCCATTGAGCACATTCAAGACATTGCAAACATCTGCTCCGTCCATAACATCACTCAGGACGATGTTGTTGTCAGACTCTTTGCCACATCCTTGAAAGGCAAAGCCTTGCAGTGGTATAGAGGGTTGCCGTCTAGCTCCATCCACAATTGGGACGAATTGGGGGAGAAATTGTGCAACCATTTTGAAGACAAAAGTGATCACCTATCACTTGTGGGGCAGTTAACTACGATCAACAGGGCACCCCACGAGTTTGTGGGAGACTTCAACTTCAAATTCCATAAGACATGGAATAGGATTCCTACTCTAGTGAAGCCATCCCCAAATCATGCCTTCTTGTATTATCTTAGAGCTCTCAACAACGATATAGTTGTCATGGTACAATCGATGGGTGGAGCCTTTCTACCGGGTGTATATGACATAGCCATAAGAGCAGAAAATTGTTTGATTAAGGCTGGGAAGATAGCTCCAAGGCCTCCAATGCCTCTCTTCCCAGAAGCTCCTACCTAACAACCAACCTTGGCTTCTATTCCTATGGCACCTGCAAGTCAACCATCCACACCATCTACGTCTTGTAATGAGCTCCATGACATTAAGGCTCTACTGCAAAACTTTGGCAATGAATTGGTGGCACTAAAAAGATAGCAATCTCAGTATAACAGACCTTACCAAGCACAAGGTCAGAATTATCAGCAAAACAGGCCACCCTTTCAATGGCAAAACCAATGGAGCAATGCGAGGCCTTTGAATAGTGTGAATCCCACAACCGCAAGCAACTCAAAGGCGATAGTTCCAATGGAAAATAACCTCGCCCAAGAGCAAGATTGGTGTCAACCATGTAACCAGCCACACAACCAAGGTATATGCCAAAATGGAGGGTTTGTCCAAACTTTAGTAGTGCAAGTTGAGCCGACCAACTCTGGCCAGCAATATGACCCAAATTAGCCTAGTGTTGGCACTTAGGCTCACTTACAAGGGGATTCTAACTTTGTCAATTGGCAGGAGGCAAAATTTTGTGGTTTGAACCAAACAAATGGTGAGTCCATGCTGCAGTATGCAAGGTCAAAGAAGAGAGCCATGGAGGCTACCTCACCTTCAATATTAGTCCAAGCTCCAACACCCAATGTAGCCATCCATGATACAAGCCAAAGTACCATGCAAGGGAACAAGAGGCAGGAGGAGACCCAAGTCGACCAAGGAGCAAAGGCAAACCTTGTAGCCTCAAAGGGGCCTCTAAAACCAGCTGGTATCCCTTTCAACATAGTTGATCAAATGAAGAAAGCCAACCTCAATGTCACTATGTGGGAGGCCCTTTCAATCCCATCTCAAAGGGATTTGCTTAAGGAGGCACTGAAAGAAATCAACCAGTCAGGCGAGGAGGCAGCAATCAACGGAAAGATAGTCTCCACCAGTTTGGTGCAACCCAAGGAGGAAGAATATTCAAGCAAGATCAGCAAGCCTCCCCCTTTTTTTATCTCTCCTTAATCATAGGAGACAATTTGGTTTACACCTGCATGATAGATTCAGGAGCTAGTAGCTCAGTTATGCCTAAGAGGGTAGCTGATCTTCTTGGCATAGAATACGAACCAGTGACCAAAGGGGTGGTCCAATTATATGGCACTTCTATAAAGACAGTAGGGGTGGTAAAAAAAATGAAGTTAACCTTGCATGCATGCCCTGGTTGCACTGTCTTGCAAGACATATCAATCATCGACCTCCCTACCCTTTTTGCCATCTGCCTGTCTAGAGACTTCACTGCTAAGATAGGTGGGTACTTGTCTTCTGATTGGTCCCACATGCTATTTCGAACAAGGTATGGTACCAAGGTCACCATAAGGGCAGAGCCCATTGCCCAAAACCACATTGAGCCCTACACCCCTAGCCCTATAAACATGAATTGCACTTTGCGTGAAGAGGGGGAGGAATGTGTTGTCCGTGAGCCTGCTACTCTCTTGTAGGAGGTCCCTAATTGCTTGTTGGACGAATGGGCCAATGCTTTTCAGTTTGATCCATTAGTTGAGACCGAAGAGACTGGGCTTGGCACCTATTGTATCCATGAAGAGGACACTCCTATCCCTAACCTCATCAAGACACAAGGAGATTCAAAGGGGTTATGGAGCATGTTTTTTTATGGTTCAAGAAACAAGAATGGTGCAGGTGTCGGTGTGATGCTTGTTTCTCCTGAGCAGGAGAAATATTTCTTCTCCTTTAGGCTTCAATTTGGGTGCACTAACAATGTCGCTGAGTATGAAGCCTTGATCCAAGGTCTCCAACTTGCACAAAGCAGAAAGATCAGATCTCTGCAAGTATTTGGAGATAGTGAGTTGGTTGTTAATCACATCCAAGCTCAAAGTGTAGCAAAGAACAACCTACTCAAATTATACAAACACAGGGTTTGGGATTTGATTGAAGGATTTGAGGCCTCCAATATCTAGAGCATTCCTAGAGGTCAGAACAAGCATGTTGATAGGCTTGCAGTGGTTGGTGCTCAGTTTGACGTACCAACGCATGTTGCAAGTGAGAGGGAGCAACACATCAGGCTTGTTGTGAGGCTTGCTGTCCCAGACAATCAAGTAAATTGGCAAGGGGTTTGAAAGCGATCAGCAGATCGTCAACTTCTTGCAAAATGAAGCAGAGTTTTCTGCTAAAAATCAGTCTAGGCTGCAAGACCAGTATGGAGATCAAATCATGCAGCTCAACTATAACAAGTTGCTTAAAGGTCTAGTTACCTTGGAGGAAATTTTCAACTCGGATGATCAGTTGAAGAAGAGGATGAACTTGGCTGCAAAGAGGGGTGATTACAAGCCAGTTGTTGTTGCTGAGGGTAGGTCCTTGAAGTTGGGCAAGGTGTGTTCCTCAACTGAGCAAGAGGCCTTCGTTGAGCTTTGCCAACAATATGATGACATGTTGCTTGGACCTACGAAGACTTGAAAGGTTATGATCCTAGCCTAGCGCAACATACCGTAGAGATAAACCCGGATGCAAAGGCAGTAAGACAAAAACAAAGGCCAATAAACCCCAAGATTGAGCCACTAATGAGGAAGTAGTTGACCAAGCTAATAGAAGCCAATATCATCTTCCCTATGAAGCACTCCTCCTGGGTGGCCAACCTTGTCTCTGTAAGGAAGAAGAATGGGGAAATCAGACTATGTGTAGACTTTAGGGATCTCAATAGAGCCTCCCTCAAGGATCACTATCCCCTTCCCTCTATGGAGTAGATTCTTTAAAAGGTCAGTGGCTCAGAAAGATTTTCATTCTTGGATGGGTATTCAGGTTACAATCAAATCTTGGTCCAGGAATCAGACCAATACAAGACTGCATTTACTACTAAGTGGGGCACCTATGCTTATTGTAAAATGCCCTTTGGGCTAACCAATGCAGGTGCCACATTGCAAAGAGCAATGGACATGGCCTTCAAGGGTGTATTAGCAAAGTTTGTACTTGTATACCTTGATGACATAACCGTTTATTCGAAGCATGGAACTGACCATCTTGGTCATCTTGAGTAGGTGTTCATGAAATGCAGGGATTATGGTGTGTCCTTGAACCCTAACAAGTGTGTATTTTCTATTGATCAAGGAAGATTGCAAGGGCACATTGTATCCAAGAAGGGCTTGACCATTGATCCAGAGCGAGTGGAGGCTATTCTTTCTCTTCCACTCCCCAGTCACAAGAAAGGATTGCAAAGTTTCCTTGTTAGGATCAACTTTGTGAGGAGGTTTATTCCCAACCTTGCCACCATGGTAAAACCCCTCACTTCCATGTTGAAGAAAAACTTGGCTTCAGTTGGACCAAGGAAGGGCGGGCAATTTTCGAAGAGATCAAACAAGCAATTGCTCAGGCCCCTACCCTCGTCAATCCTAATTATGAAAGGGATTTTATCCTCTATACCTTCGGAGGAGAATCTAGCATTTCAGCTGTCCTAACACAGCTGAACGATGACAAGTTGGAACAACCTATTGCTTTCTTTAGTGAGGGGCTAAAGGACTATGAACTTAGATATAGCTATGTAGAGAAGCAAGTCCTCACTGTTGTAAGGGCATTAAAAAAGTTCAGGCACATGTTGTCCAACAACAGGATCCAGCTCTTAGTTCCGCATGCAAGTGTCAAGGATTTCCTTCTAAATAAGGATATCAGTGAGAAGAGGGTTGGGTGGATAACCAAGGTCATGGAGTATGACATCAACATGAAGATCACCAAGCTTGTAAGAGGCAGGGGCCTATGTGAACAACTTGTCTCATCTTCTGAGACTACTTCAGAGGTCGCCCTTGTGTTACAAGAAGATCAACCAACTGACAACAACACTCAATTCGGTTGGGTAAGTGGCATGACCACCTTCTTAATGGAAGGTAGATACCTCCAAGGTTTGGACAAGACCAAAAGAAGGCATTTAAGGTTGCAGTCAATTCCCTATGTATTATTGAATGGTACTCTTTTTCGAAAAGACTCCAATGGAGTCTTACTAAGATGTATCAAGCAAAACCAAGTTAGCAGATTTTTAGAGGAATTTCATGATGGCTCTTCAAGGGGCCACTCCTTTGCAAGGACTACAGCTATCAAAATAATGGGGCTGGTTATTACTGGCCATCCTTATTCAGTGACTCACATAGATGGGTGAAGAATTGCAAGAAATGTGCTCTCTTCTCTGGAAAGCAAAGATTACCTGCCCTACCTCTTCATCCCATCGAAGCAGATCAACCGTTTGCCCAATGGGGCTTAGACTTCATTGGCGTGATCAATCCACCTTCCAGTGCTGGCCATAAATGGATCTTGGTCGCAACAGATTACTTCACTAGGTGGACGGAGGCAGTCGCATTGAGGGATGCCACTGAGGCCTCAGTGTTGGAATTCCTTGAGGGAATTGTGACAAGATTCGGTGTCCCGTCCACCATCATATCAGACAATGCCAGGGCATTTGTTGGAACCCAAATCAGTTCTTGGGCAGTTAAGCATGGTGTATACTTGAAGACATCATCCAACTATTACCCTCAGGGTAACGGCTTAGCTGAATCTTCCAACAAGAACCTCATTAGGATAATTAAAAGGGCAATTGAAGACAATCAAAGGACATGGCACACTATGTTGAGGACAACCTTATGGGCTGACAGGATCACACCCAAGCGGGCGATTGGTAACTCCCCTTTCATGCTAGTATATGGGAAGGAAGCAAGACTCCCAACTTCCCTAGAGTTACCCTCTCTTGAACTAGCGCATCAGCTAGAATTAATAGAGAATCATACCATGACAGTAAGACTAGCTGAGCTGATGGAGTTGGAGGAGGTTAGAAGTCAGGCTATGCATACACTTAAGACTCATCAAGAGCAGGTTAAGAAGATTTTTGACAAAAAGGCTACTAATAGGGTCTTCATAGAGGGAGACCTAGTTCTCAAGTGGGATGCAGACAGAGCCAAAGCTGGGCGACACTCCAAATTTGATGCTATCTGGAGTGTTCCATATTTCATCACTAGTTGCAAGGAGGCCAATGCATTTCATCTCTCCAAGCTTGATGGTGAAGTTCTTCCAATCCCAGTGAATGGGATTCATCTGAAGCCTTGCTTCTAAAGAGGGTGTTGATGACTATGTAAATATTAGACTAGATGTTGTTTTGCTTTCATAAGTGCTTATGCACATGCCGCATTCTCCTTAACAGGGTGTATGCCCTAGTTTTCAGTTTTCCTCCAAGTGATGGCACACATATGTTTGGGTCTTCCATGACTTAGTGCCCAATGGGTGCTTAAGGCTTCTGGACTTCATGCTTAGCAGGCAAGCATCCCGCAGAAATCGCCAAAAATGTTGCCATTTTATGACACGCTTGGCCCATCAGTGAGAACCAATTAGAGATATGTTCCATGGACCAGCGTTGCCCAGTTGATCAAGGAGAAAAGCAATGGAATTATGAAGTGTGAAGTGTTGTCTTCTCAGAAGGAAGTTCCTTGTTCTTCTACCACGGAACTCTAGAACCCCCAGGTTCCCAAGTTCCTTGTCCTTCGACCCTGGAAATCCGGAACCCCCAGGTTCCCAAGTTCCTTGTCCTCGACCCTGGAACTCCGGAACCCCCGGGTTCCCAAGTTCCTTGTCCTTCCACCCTGGAACTCCGAAACCCCCAGGTTCCCAAGTTCCTTGTCCTTCAACCCCGGAACTCTGGAACCCGCAGGTTCCCAAGTTCCTTGTCCTTCCACCCCGAAACTTCAAAACCCCCAGGTTCCCATGTTCCTTGTCCTTCGACCCCGGAACTTCGGAACCCCCAGGTTCCCAAGTTCCTTGTCCTTCAACCTCATAACTCCGGAACCTCCAGGTTCCCAAGTTCCTTGTCCAACTACGGTGCCGAAGTTCCCCAACTACGGTGACCCCAGTCCCTGAAGTTCCCTAACTACGGTGACCCCAGTCTCCGAAGTCTTCTAAACTTGCTTCTGGCTTGCAACACTTCTGGATGGCGTGATCGACACTCAAGGCTTTAAATGCTTCGACAGTTTTGGTGACTTATGCACTTTTTTTGTGGAGCCACAGGGGTGCATTTAATGTTTTTGGCAGGATTTCCATCAAGGGAGGTATGGGGCCATGCTTGGTGACTTATGTCATGTCTGACTTTGGAAGGTCAGTCAATCTATCTTCCTCAGAATTGCCTTTGGAGGTATGGCTAGGTTGCTTGCATGTACAAATCAAGTGCATGCACTTCCTTGCACTTCCAGACTGACATGCAGGGGTCATGATCACCATTGTAACCCATTTTTCTATATAAGGCTGTTAAGCCTCATTGTAAAGGGTTCTCTCCCTGCTGCCTGGAGTTTTCTCATGCTCTCCTCTTCTCTTGAAGACTTGTAATCTTTGCATTTCTGCAACTGTAAGATTGGCATTTGGCCTTATGATTAATTGAAGAACACTATTCTTGCCTTCTTTCAACCTTTGTGTGTTGTGTATGCTTTCTTACCTTCATCATAGGTGCGTGTTGTGGCTCTTTCTCTTCATATATGCTGTGTTAACTGGTTTTTTGAGTGTGACTTGTAGGAATGCTTCTCCCCTCTTGGCATTCAGTGGATTGTAACCTTCATCTATGCATTGGGGTTACTCATATAATTGAAAGTTGTGCATCTTCAGGGCGTTTCAGTTAATTACTTGTGTCATTTAGGTAGGGAGAGGAACTATCTCTTCTTGGTGCATCACCTTCCTTGTTTCAAGCAATTTCTCTCTTCTCTTTTCCTGTGCAAGTTGTTAGTGTAGGCTAAGGAATTAGCTTTGAAGTGTTGAGTTGGTTCAACACCTGCACCTAGATAGAGAAGAGAGCCGGCCTTCTCCGGAGATTCAACCCCTTGCGCAAGGTCCCACACTTCGGGGTTGTTTCCATATTTCACAAGGTTGCTGAGTTGATAGCTCAGCAAGGGTGCAAGCTTTTGTGATAATAGTAACATTGGTCGTAGCCTATGCATCAATAGAGTCAAGCTCAATTTGGGGAGACTCAATATGCTTACCCTCATCATCAGTGTCCTGTATGTGCTCATCCTCCACATTTGAGCTCACTTCAATGAGATGAGCTTTGTGTTTACCAAGGCATCTGTGACCCGGTTCCCAAGGTTCCTTACAAGTAAAACACAGTTTCTTTCTCCTTAATTCATCCTGTCAAGTGTGTCCTATAACTTGTTGATTGCTTCAACAATTCTTGGCTGTGCTTCAGCCAAGCTCCTCATATTCTCATCAGGATTGAGTGGAATCTGTCTCTCCTGTCTGGGTGGGGTCCTCTGTCCTTCAGGTATATCACCCATATTAGTCTCAAAGGGTGGTTCTGTGACAAAATTTAATCCACTCTAGGTCTCGTGCATGTGTAATATCTGTGGGTACCAAATCTGCCCCGCTGCATAGAATTACTCTGATGACCCCCAGGCTGGTAGGATCATCGCTCTCATACCACTGAAAGATCCCTGACTAGAATTCTTAACCAAACTGCTGATTGTTTACAAATTCAAATTCTTTGACCAGCGAAAAGAGTTTTTGGAAGTTTATTGTATTTTCCTATGTTACTCGGGGACGCGTCCCCGATATTTTTTTCAGGCTTCCCCGTCTCGAGGACAGGGGACTCCTATGGGATGTCGCCATAAATTCTGCATATTGACAGTGAATTTTGGCAATGAATTCTATAAGCAATTTGACTTTGACTCTCAATTTAACACAAATTTGGCATAAGAACTCTGCTAGTTCTTTTATGTTAAGGTTCGATAATGTATATGTGCATACTTTATCCATGTTTTCATAGGAATATTTTGAATTTCCCTATATATTTTAATTTTTCCTATTTTTATATAGCCGTCCCCTTTGCTGTCCCCTAGCCGTCCCCAAAATTGTCAAAAAAAATCACAGTCTTAGAAACGCGTACCCCCGTCACCTGCGATCCCCATCCTGGAAACTCGGGGTAACATAGGTATTTTCAATTTTTTTGTAGTTTTTTGGATTTTTGACAATACATGGAAAATAATAAATGCAATACAATAAGTATAGAACTGATAATAGTTTCCAGAATTCTGATTATTAATTGCAGCAAGTACAAATAAACAATAAAGAGGATTCTTGATAGAATTAAGCCGTTCAAGGCTTACGAGGAGTCCAATGCTGGGGTTTGAGGGTGGAATTTGAGCTTGGAATGAAGTAGTGACTGATCCAAACACCTTTAACTGCTACCAATGGCTGCAAATGACTTTATTTAACTCTAGGATAATTATCAAAAACTAATATTGAAAAATTATTCAGACCCCGTTGAAATTCCAAATTTTTGGCAGGCAAGATTCCCAAATTATGTCTCTTTTCCTCAAAGAATTGCTGCTGCTGTGTAAATCTGATATTTTCTTCACACCAAACCAACTGTGATCACTTATTAATATTCCAACAATGAATTCACACACCAATAGTGGTGCCCAAACCCTTTAGTTTATTTTTATGGAAACTCCAGGCAAGTTAATGGTACAGCTGGCCAATGGAGCTATATGGCTGGCATTTGTGGCTTATTCCTTGCTGCAATCTCTGATCCAAATGCTAAGATCTTATATAACAGACTTGACTATGCTGTGAAGAATAAAATCTTGGAGTAAATTGAACCCCAAAGTCCAAATTAACCTCTAATGGTGCTGCTGTGGTGAAGAGAGGAGTGTGGGATTTCGTCCACGCGACCTAAATCTGAAGGAGTCACGTCCTCCAAAGGCTGCTCAGGCAAATTCGTGCTGCTGCAGACCTCCACAACCCAAAGGATGCATAAAATTCATAAAACACAAAACAAAGAATGAATTGCTTCTTCTCAAAAAAAGCTTCATAAACTCATCGAACCTCCACAAGGCATCTCCAAAGACGCTAAAGAATCTTATTCTCCCTCCAATTGAGCGCTCAACCTCAAGGCTGACTTGAACATGAAATTTGACCACCTTTTAAGTTATTAAATTGCCTAGGGAAGAGGGTCATGTAACTTTATAAATAAAGTTACTTATTGAATTAATTAGCAACTTATAAGTTACTTTTATTAAACTTTTTCTATATTTAGAAAAAAGTAACTTTATAACATAAAATTATAAAGTTATATCATTATAAGTTCACCAAAGCAAAATATATCTAAACAAATGACCCCTTTTTTCTAAACAATCATCCCCTTACACTGTGAATTCGCTTGTGGGGATGGATGTCAAGCAAATTCAAACATCAATATAGCCACTAGAGAAATGGGGACATGACAGAATTTAGAAATAGATAGCATTCCTCTATTATTGTAGATAGGAGTGGAGGGCCTTTGAATTGTAAGGAAGAAATAACGTTGACAACATGCTAAAATATTGTGAAAATATAGAAACATAGTTTATCTCCTTCCATGTTATCAAAGTCTTTACTCTTTCAAATAAACTAATTTTCAAGAATAAGTTCTACATGAATGTTATTTTTCACGATTTAATTATGTTATTCAAAATGACAACTTTGGGTGAATTTACATCACTTCCAAAGTGGTGGTAGATATGTTTCCCAAAACCCACTAGGTATTTTGAAGTAAAACGTATGGTTTTCCACACATACCTTTATTATCACGATGTAAATAGAGGAGTATATTTGAATATATAAATCTAATCTGGAAAATTTTAATTTCCTGGCTATCACTAAATTCTTTTTTATTGAATATTAGAAAATCAAATATTACCATATGGTTTATGTTTCTGTTGAGCTAGAAATTGTAACATTATCGACATCAATAGAAATTCTAACCATTGATTCACTTTTTGATCTTTTTAGGTTGGCATATCTCTTGCATTTGTGATACATGAGTCGGCTAATCCACACATTGGTGAGTAAAAGATAATGAGTAGTTGGTATGGGACAATGCCTAGTATATTGCACCTTCATTTTTTAAATTCTCTATATTTTGCATCTTTGAATGGAAATGAGAAAGAAATGAAAGCTCAGACAGTGAATTAGGACACCTGCACTTGGTAACAAAAGTGTAAGACTTGTATACCACTTGGGATTAATAGGAATACAAATCCTTGACAAAAATTAGGATTGTTGTACATTAATAATTTAATTCACTAGAGCTTGAGCCTAGGGTCTTCCATTAGCATGTTGGAGCAATATATCAATCTAAGCATATTCGTTCTTTTGTGATATGGATTGTGGATTATTATTACAGCACCCCGACTCACAATTCCCCATCCTCATCCATTCCAAAATGTTTTGCTTAGTGTTCGTTGTCTAGCTCTTGGGTCATGTTCTTTAGATAAATGAGCTAGGATTCAAATCTATGACATCCCCCTATCATGCTAAGGTGTTCTACCATTTAACTAGTAGCTTCTTTGTAGTTTAGAGTCGAGATTGTTCTTCCAACAAGTTCAAGGGATGTTAGTAGTGCCTAAAAACTTAATATTTGATAGAGAAATTCCTCTAAGGAAAATAGCAATGGTGTTGATAAAAAAATCTTTTAGAACAATATAATGCACTTCATTAGACTTGCAATCTTTCTCTTTCGAAATATAGTACTCAGCTGGACTATCTTTGGAGATTTCTATGTACACAGGTGCTGGCGGTATTCTGAAAACCTTCTCAATAGTGTCGGCATCAAGATGGATTATCACTTCCCCATTATCATTCTTGATAGTTCTTGTCTCTTTGTCAAAATGGTTAGCACAAGCAAGAACGAACTCAGGTTCTAGGGTAATCACTAGAAAGGAAGAAGCATGGTGAATGTGGCTGTCCAACAGGGGCTGCATATTGCTATCCTTCGGATCCTCCACCCTTTTAATGAACTCTGACATGTCAACATGCCCTATTTCCGTATCTTTGATTTGCTCATAGGAGTGGAAACTTGGGAATGAGAGACCTCGTTTTGGTACTTATCATATTTGTATTTCATCTTCTTTTGAGAGGAAGATGATGGTAAATCAGTCATTGAACAAGAGCCAGACGGGCTGCAACGAAGATCTAGAAGTGTCAAAGCAACATCAAGATCAACCAAATGAAACATATTTCTTCTTTTCAATGGGGAAAAACTCCATCCCTCTTGAGAGGAAAATGCAGAATAAATAGGAACACTTGAAACTTGGCTTTTGGCCAATTTCGGATCTTGGGAGGTGTGTTACAAGTATGCAAGCAAGGAAGAAAATATTTGCAATCGGGTTTTTAAAACCTGAATGCAAATACACTTGTAATAAGAAAAATGAAGGAATGTGAGAAAAATGAGATTTTGACATGAGAAAAATGATGGGAATGAAGTTTGTGAACAAGGTTAATGAGTGCAGATGGATATGAAATGAATTTTGAAAGATCATCTTCATTTAAACCACATGGGAATGGGAAAAACCTTTACTTGTAATTAGGTTTTTAAAACCCGAAATTGGAAAGGCAAGCTTTTTAACAACTTTGAAACTTGAAGTTTTGGCAAAAGAGGATTAAATCTCTTCAACTAAAGGGGAAAAACTAACATTTTTATCTTACTTGCAATCGGATTTTAAAAACTTGAATGCAAGTAAAGAGGGAAAAATGTGAGGGGAAAGACAATGCAATCTTCAAATTGCATTCAAGACTTGGGTAGAATTGGAAGATCTCTCTGAAACCCGAATTGAAAAAAGAACAAAACAATATCTATCATGATCAATCAGGGAACAACAAAACAACAAAAATAAAATAAAGACAACTAAAAACAAAACATACCTTGCTTGATCAAGATGCCCTTCTAAGAAATGAACTAACTTTGAAATAAACAATCAACTCTTTAAATAGAAAGCAAAACCAAAACATTGAAACCCTTGCCACATCCTTAGCAAACTCAGATTTCAATCAAAAACAGAAAAAACGACATCCAAAGAGGAGGAAGAACGGGTCAATACGCCCAGCAAACCATGTATTGAAGTAAAGAGATGAATCGCCTACGTTTGGAAACCAAAAATGCCTCTATTCATGCTGTCAAAACGGATTGAAAGTGTGCCAAAAACATGGCAAAAGAGCCACGACTTGCTGGTTCAAAATGCCTAAGAAAGGGCAAAAACGTGGCAAGAAAACCATAAAAAATGGAAGGAAGAACTCCCATGCCTCTTTCCCTCAACACTTGGCATCGTAAAATCCGGATTCAAAGCAAAAGAAATGGATTCAAACTCGAACTTCTTGGAGAAAAACTTAGGTCGGGTTCTGTTGTGATGTTTTCACACATCGCCCCATTCCAAATGGGGACCCCCTACTTTTTAGGCCCACTCGGTCTTTTGTTTTGGTTTCTGGGGTCTTTTCGTGACATTCTCTCCAGTCTCTCTGCTTGGCAAGTGTTTGGGGGTTAAATTGATCAAGTTTGCTTTTCGTTTGAGTGAATTTGATTAAGTCTAGGGCTTGTTTTGGGTGTTTTAGGGTTTTTGTCTTTAGTCCTAGATTTTAGGGGCTTTTGTTAGGGTTTTGGAAAAACTGAACATACAACTGGAATCAAGGCCCTTCAAGGAACCTCCCAGTAAAATTTGAGCCAAAACGAAGTAACTTTCTATTTTTAGAAAGTTCCTATTTTTTAGGGATTTTATTGAGTTCTGGAATGTCGTCATTTTGCCAAAAATCAAACGTACTTTTTTTACTAATCTCTATTTTTAGTAAGTTTCTATTTATAGTAAGTCATTCCCATGTCCTGTCTAGGGATCTAACGCTAACACTTTCAAGGTTTCTATTTTTGGAAAGTTTGTTCTGACAGGACCATTCGGGCAAGGTCATGAAGATCAAGCATTCAGGAGTACATCTAATTTCAGAAAGACAGAAAGCAGACAAGGAGAGTCAGAAAATAGTCAAATGTTGAAAGTTCATTATTGAAGGTGGAAAGCTCATGAAATTTGTCCAAGTCCGGTAACACACCTCAAATCCATATGGTAGTCTGATCCGGAAGAAGCTTAAAAAATCATCCAAGTCTAGGAAGACACTTCAAAATCACAAGGAGATCAAAATGTTCTAAGCCAGGAAGACTGAATCATGAATCTCCATGCCAGGGAGAAATCCACACATGAACTCAGAACAAGGCGTCAAATCCAACTAAGTTCGGAATTCATAAAATTATGAAGAGTCCTCCATCATGTGGTTTTAGCGCCCAGGTGTGCAATTGGGCGCTAACTCCAAGTGCTCTTGGAAAGTTTGAAAAATGAGTGAATCCATGCTAAGGTGGAAATCCCGCCCTACTCCTCAGGAGGGTGCTAAACTGGAGAAGGCAAGGATAGCATGGAAAGTATGAAAATCCATGACCAAGGCAAAATCTTGCCCAAGAAGGCCATAGGGCACTAGAATAAGGTAACCTTGGAATTCATGGAATTGCATTGAATCCTTGGCAATGATAAAAATCCGCCCAAGGCATGGTGAAGGTGCCAAATCCAAGGGATGGTGGAAAGTCCAAACGCAGTATTGATTCCTTGACAGGCACAAAATTCCGCCCAACACTCAGGTAGGGCGCCAAAGGAAGGTGGTGAAGAAAAATGTAAAAAATTTGTGAATTTCTCCATGTTTGCTGTTACAACTGGTAAATTAAATATAGGAAAGAGTAATGTACATGACAATGCATACCAGACACGACAGTAAAATATATCTTTATTTGCACATTCAATTATTACAGAGAAGAGACCAAAGATGGTCGGCCAAGGATTACAATAGATCCAACAATACCATGCAACTTCCTTGACAGTACACGACATATTTAAAGGACCCGACGGTTGCCGAGAGGTACACAACCGTCAACCAATCGACACATAACCATCCGAGACTGAGAACCCACTCAATACAATTAATTAATACCCTGTCAGATAACAAATATTATCTAACATAACAATAGGCAATTTATGTCGACAACATCATCCCCCCCAAAAGAAAAAGTTGTCTTCCAGACGACAAGCACACATCAAGTAATATTCGGGAAGACTAATGACAAACAACAACTTCGACTGGACAACCCCAACTTGTAGTGTACCTGCCAAATCAAATGGGGGTTTGGGGGCAGCGCCCCCAGCAGAGTCAAGGGGCAAAGCCCCTTGCGGGGTTGAGGGGCTGCGCCCCTTGCAGGGTCCTGGGGCCGCCAACACCAAATTACAACCTTCAAACCCACACAAAACTCCATGGCGTGCATCAATTTTCTGTTTTTTTAAGACGTCGGAAACGAGGCTAATGAAGTCAAAATTTTGATCAAGGTGCATTCTTGCGTACGGGTATTGTGTTTTCTGACTTGTTCTCCTTCCATATGGGCTTATCCTCCTTGCGTATAGACTTGTTCGTTCGTACAAGCTTGTTCTTCTCTCTTGGTTGTACGATGCATACGTGTGTGGCTTGAGACTCCCTCAATCCAACTCAAGGCTGATGCTTTCGAGTTTTTTATATACTGCTTCCTTGACCATACAGTATTCCTCTTGTGGTTCGTACGGATTTCTCTTGGGTGTTGTACGACCTCCGCCTTTGTTTGCCATACTTGTAGCATGGTCAAACGACCTCTCCCTGATTGCTTCCCTGTATATATCGTACGATGCCTCCTGTACGATGTCAGTACGACTTCCTTGTATGCCATACGATGCCTCCTATGCGATATCTGCCGTACGGTTTCATCGTACACCGTACCTTGGTCTCTATGTAGTTTATGACATACGTCGTACGGGTCAAATGAATGGACTACACCGTACGGAATGGGTGGATGAGCTACGCCATACGGGTTGATTGAACGAGGTACGCTGTATGGGTGAGCTACGCCATACGGAATTGTGCTCTGTCGTACACCGTACGGACTCCTCGCCTTGCCTTGCGCTTGTGTGTCGATCATACGTGTTGACCGTACACTGTACGGTATTTCTGCTTCTTCACCTGCACCATATGGATTCGACTTCTCCTATGGCTGGATGGGAATGTTCCTTCCCTCTCTCGATTTTGTCTTGCTGTCAACTCTGCTTCCCCAGCTCTCCCTTGATCGTACGGATCTCCAGCACTCAAGTTCTCTAGTTTGTACGGTGTAGCTGGGGCTCTTAGCTTCGTGTGGTAACCTCATCACGTCGACGCAACCTGGATGCTCAAGAGGCAACTTGCTCTTGTCTGCTCTAAACCGTACGACGTATGGTATGGACTTAGTCAATCGTTCGACAACTTTACTCTCCACATACAATGACAATTCTTCAAAAACTTTACTCTTTGTGTACAGTGACAATCCTTCGGCAACTTCACTCTTGTATCTTGTGGACTGTACGCTCCATGTACTCTCGGCTCTTATGGGTTGTATGGTCAACTTGCTCTCGGCTAATTTGAACCAGACAGCTGAATTACTTTCGGCTGATGTGAACCGTTTAGCGTATAGTATTAACTTCTTCGAGGCATCTCCACTAGGCTCTACAACATCCAATTTCAGATCCTCGCCTTGTGAATCTTCTTCGTACACCTTAGATACTTCCCCATTCCCACTTGGCGGCCTCTGTTCATATGGTACAGGCTCACTTGGCAACTGTTCGTACAACCCAAACACACCAATGCCGGATGTGCACAGATGAATATCGTACGACGAACTTTGTACTTCCTCAATTTGGCCAATTTGTAGCATGTTACAGTCGGGGTGGAAGACTTCATAATCCTCCATCTGCCAGTGCAATAATCCATTAAGAGAACTCGTCTCATCCTCAGAGCAATCTTCCAGTTCGAGCACCCCTTCATCGTTGGGTTTCATGCCTTTCCTCCCTCTGTCCATACCTAACTCTCCACCCTCAGACTCAGAGTCCAAGGGTGTTAGTGTTTCACTCACCGCTTGGTTCACCAAGTCAATGACGCGCTTCCTCCCGTCACTCTCGATTGAGAGTGTGTTTCGCTTCCAGTTATGATTCGACTTGGCAGTAACCAACCATCCCCTCCAGAGGAGTGCATCGTACGCCTTCTTCTATAACCGGATAACTACAAAGTCCAAGAAAAATTGTTATGTCCCAATCATTACTTTTTGTGCCATCAATGTTCCCAACGGCTGGATTTCGTGTTGGTCGACACCTACCAAGTGGAAGGTTGGCAGCCAAAGCTTCGGCTTCCCCAGACATTTCCATTTGTCTTCTGGTAGTACATTTACTCCCGAGCCTCCATCGACAATGGTGTTTGTCAACTTCTTCCCCATTATTTCCATCTCGGCGACCGCCGGCTTCCTCCCGATGCTCATCGTCAACAACATTGGATCACTGGACTCATTCCCTTCGGTTTATGGTTTTCTCGTCAGTTCCTCCTTGTGTGGCTTACATTGTTTTTGCGAGACTCTATTGTCACTGACTGTGTTGGCAATTGCCATTCTTAGTTGTGACATAGTTTGAAGAAGGTCTGCCACCTTGATGGGTATGGTTGTTTGTAGCACTTGCCGGACTATGTTCTTCTCTGACTCCTGCAATGACATACTTGCAATTCCATTGGAAGTTACTTGTTCCTTCGCCAACACTTGTTCTACTTCGGCTTGTTCCTTTTCTGTACCAAAGTTTGAATACATTGCCTTCATTTTTTTACTCTCGTGATTGCCAAAACTACGTCCTCTTGTCCCTCCACGTCCAGCATATTAATACCCTTCTGATTCGGGTAGTTGGTGTCTTCATGGTCACCTGGTCCACACCATTTGCACAATAATTGTATGTTGTCTTTCTTGTTATGGCAGTCTCTCGCAAAGTGTCCCCATTCACTACATTGCTGACACTATATGATAGGACGTCCTTTGGAGTCGTATTGTATTTGGTTTCGCCCTCGTTGATTTCCATGACCACTTGGCGATACATTCTGTGATTTTGATGGGATGGACTCTCCGTGTGAAGAGTACTTGTGTACTTCTCATCTTCAAATTGTACAGGCACTCCTTGATTGAATGCCCTAGCACTTGGCAAATTTCACAAAACATATTTCTAGGACAATTACCTTTCGTGTGCCCCTCCCTTTTGCTCTCAATACACCATAGCTCATTACCTTCATTGCTGGTTCGTTTCTCAGCCTTCAATTCTTTCATCATTCTCAATATATCCCGTTGAAGGGCTCGTACGGTTTTGGACTCTTCGTCACTGCTACCTTCGGTGTTCTCATCATCATCGGTCTTCCTCTTCTCTCGGGAGGAGGTTTTATTTTCACTCTCGATGTCCATTGTTCGATTGTACGCATCGACGTATGAGGACGGAGGCACTACTTTCATCTTCTTGCATAGTGAGGGTATCAATTCCTCCGTGAACCACCTCTTCTTCAACCCGTCGGCTGGTTGGTTTTCCATCTTGTTCAATAGTTCTTTGAGCCTACGATTGTAAGTGAGTACACTCTCATTTTTCCCTTGCTTAGTATTATAGATTTCGGCCACGATCTCATTATCATCCCTCAAGAGTTTGAATTCCTCTTGGAACGCCCTCTCCAGATCACTCCATCTCATTTTGTGTTGGGCGTTGAGGTCTGTGTACTAGTCAATGGCGATCCCCCGAAGGGTGGCGGGAAATGCCTTCAGCGAGTAGTCCCTATCATCTTGGCCATTTGCCTCCCAAATGGTTATGCATGTTTTGCAATGCCGTGTTGGGTCCTCTGACCTGTCTCTCGTGAACTTCGACAGTTTTTGCTTCTTGTGGGTGTTCAACATTGTTTTCACTCGGAAGGTATGTGTGTATTTGCCTTGTGTGCTAGACCTGGGTGCATTGTTTCGACCGCTATGTTTTGGTGCTTTCCCTGCACTCTTGGCCACGTTGGCGTCCTCTACACGTCCACCTTCAGCGTCCCCAACACTTCAAGTACTTCCAGGTGTGACGAACTTGAGTGAATTGTTCCGACCCCTACGTTCTGGTGCTCTCCTTGCACTCTCAGGCACGCACGCGTCCTCTACACGTCAACCTCCAACATTCCAACACTCCAAGTACTTCCAGGATTCAACTCCTCTCTGTGCTCCCTCTGACCGAGGGTCGGCAGATTACCTAATCGCTTGGTCTCAACCACCCTGTGGCCTCTTCTCACCTTTGATGGAATCTACGAACATAAATCACTCAAGGTTGACCCGATTTCTTTTAAGGCAAGGGCGCCAAAATGTTTGCTGGTACAACTGGTAAATTAAATACTGGAAATAATAATGTACATGACAATGCATACCAGACATGGCAGTAAAATATATCTTTATTCGCACATTCAATTATTACAGAGAAGAGACCAAAGAGGGTTGGCCAAGGATTACAATAGATCCGACAATACCATGCCACTTCCTTAACAGTACACAACATATTTAAAGGACCCGATGCTTGCCGAGAGGTACACAACCGTCAACCAACCAACACATAACCACCCGAGACTGAGAACCCACTCAATACAATTAATTAATACCTTGTCGGATAACAAATATTATCAAACATAACAATAGGCAATTTATGCCGACAACACTCCACAAGCAAGAATTGCGGCCATGCTAGGTGAATGGTGCCAAATAAGGGTGTCCTTGGAAAGCATCAAAAAAGTAAAATCATTGCCTTAAGGAAAATTCCGCCCTGAGCCTAGAAAGAGCGCTAAACTCACACCATCATCGAGGATTCACAAAAACATCAAAATTCCATGCCCTATGAAGAATTGTGCCAGGCATCAAGGAAGGGTGCCTTGGAATTCATTGAAAACTTTAAAATTCCCTCTCTGAAGTGCAAATAATGCCTAAGGAAGAATATAGAGGCCAAACAGATGTATCCATGGAGAACATGAAAGAAAGAATTTTATCCATGGAGAACATGAAAGAAAATTGAAAATTCTTCCAAGGCTTGGAAGTGATGAATTCCACCATGAAGAGTGAATTCCATGCTCAGGATTGAAAACTCAAAAACACTGGCTAAGGCATGAAGAATTTCCTTCCTCAGGGTAAGGAACAAATTTCTTTCCAAAGGATAATTCCATCACAACATGAATTCCACGCCAGGATGAATTGAAGGTAAAAAAAAAACAATTTTTGAGGCAAGGAAGAAATCAAGGATGAATTGAACAAGAAATTTTACCCCTAGGAAAAAAATTGAAAAATCCATTCTCGAGCATCAAGAATCATCCAAATTTGAAAGTGATGGTAGACTTGGAGTTGTGAGGGAATTTTCTCTAACTTGGACCATGGAACCCTAATTTGGAAATTTTCCTAAAAAATAAGAAATGTGTAGAATTGATGAATTATCTTCTCCAAGGCAAGGAAAATTCAAAATCTTAGGAAAATTCTTCCCAGATAAAGTTTTCTCTCTCCAAGGGTTTCTCGCCAAGTGGTAGCCAAGTCAACACATGAAGAATTAATGGAGCATCTTTTGCATGTAGTCATCACATTTGAGGCATTATGGCAGATTCCTATTGCATGCAACCGTCGCATGTGGAGGTGATGGTGCATTTATGACATGATGGGGCAATTTTTGCATAGAGGAATATTCAATGCATTTTGGGCAAATTTAGTGAGGAGTGGCGCATTTAATGCATTTTGGTTACCAATTGTAATGGGTTGGAATTAATTGTATATGGGCTTAATGGGTGTTAAATGTTGATCCCCACCTTGTTGCATCTTGAGTGGAGAATCTTTTAGGGAAAACCCTAATTAGGGTTTGCATGCTAGGGCTTGAAGCCTATATAAAGGGGTGACCCCCCTCATTTGTAAGAGAAGGGAGACTTGTATGAAATTGTTGTGATAAGTTTTGAGATAATAATAGTGAAACATTGTTCTCTGATGGTGTCCACTTAAGTTATTTTTTCAAAGCTTGCATGGTTTCACCTTCCTCACTTAGATTAGAAATAGTAAAGTGCTTTGATTTCAATGGAGAATGTAATGATGTCTGATGAATTTCCATGGTTCATACTTTTTGCATCTTGCTGATTGTAAGTTGCAGTGTAAAGTTAGTCTGAGCCCTCTAAATTTGTGCTAAGTTCGATTGTGGATAGTCGTTTGGATTGCGCCGTTTTTGGGTATTCAAATGTACTTTCTCAATTTGAAAATCCTCTAGCATCCCCAAAAGATTGCACCGGTTCTTGCGGAGTTGTAGTTGATCTTGGCGAAGCAGAGCTTGGTTTATTTGGAATTTGTCTACCAAAGCACTGTTCATTGTTATCACTGCCCTTAGGAGTAGATTTAGATACTTCTAAACCCTTTCCCTTTTACTTTCAGTTCATTTTAGTTCGTTCGAAGTAGCAGCATCATAGAATTGCCATATCCGATAATGGAGTTCCAGCCACAACAAAGAAGTGAAAGAATGATGCAAACGTAAGGCCCCTTGGATTACCAGCAATCACATCAGCCAACTCAGTCACGTCCGTAGCATAAAGGAATCTTGGAGTCGATTGTTTGAACTTCTTGCAATCTTAGCATGCAATCACACTTTGATTAAGAGAGAGTGAAGTGACCTTTAGACAACTTTATTCTGTGTTCGTCGTAGTCATAAAAAACGTGTCAACAAATTCTTGGAAAGAAGGAACAAGTTTAAAATGCTTGCAAAAGACATGTAATCGGGTTTTAAAAACCCATTTTACAAGTTTTAATTGTTTCACTTTTCAACTCCTAAGGCAAATTCGGGTTTGTGAGAGAAAAGAACAAAAACAAATGTCTTAATAACCTGTAATAGGGAAATAAAATCCCCTTTACAAGTTTTAAATGACTTAAAACAAAAAATTTGTAATAGGGAAATAAAATCCCTTTTACAAGTCTTAAATGACTGAAAATAAAAGATTTGTAATAGGGAAATAAAATCTCTTTTACAAGTTTTAAAAAAACAACTTAAAGGACAAAAATCATGTAATAGGGAAATAAAATCCCTATTACATCTAAAAAATCACTTAAGTAGGAACTATTAAAAGAAATTACAAGTTCATTTTAAACTTATAATTTTAAATTCACATGTAATTTGTCCAAAAAGTTCCTACAATGACTTAAACGACCTAAAAAGCAAGGGGGAAATAAAAAGTAAGTTACAAGTGACAAGTTTAAAATAAAGTGCACTTGTAATTGTTTTAAAATTTCCCTACAACACTAAAAATAAGAGAAAAATAAAACTTGCAATCAAAGGAAAATTTCCCACCTGCAATCAGGAAGAAAAAAACCGAAATTGAAGAAAAAACATAGCAAACAAACCCGAAATGCGATGAAATTTGAAACATGGATTGAAGATGGAGTGAGGATTAATCCAATCCAGGGGCGAAGCAAAATTTTGCCTTGGGAAGTGTGTCTTAGAGTAATTTTTTTTCATTTTTCAACAAAATTTCAAAGGGGTTGTCTATTTTTGTGAATACAAAAATACGGACAATAAATCCAAAACCAAAACTAACAAACTCCAACATGCAAGTCATCAAAAACGCCGAAACATTCCCCTAGAGGTAGGAAACCCTAATTTTTGCTCTCAACTAGCCTACGGGTCTCCAAGATAGGCTAACGACCAACTGAACTGGTGACTGCTGAGAAGGGGACATTACAAGAAATGATCTATATCCTTGATGGGTTGAACTTCTACAATTGCTTTCTTATACATTCTCTCTTTTAGCCAATCGAGAATTGTAGACAACTCCATCCTATCCTCCAATCTGCTATCACCGCTGATTCCTTTCAAGGCTGAAATCACAACTTCATCTTGTTTCTCACTTGTGTTTAGGCTAGGATATCCCAAATCCTCTATCATGATTGTCTTTTCTCCTCCAAGGCGATTTTGAATTGGTGACATCCTATCTTGAGAGTATGCATGTTGCTCTATTCTTTGATCATTTCCCAAGTTGTTTTCGTCAATTGAAGTTTGAATCATTTCTAACTCCTCATTGAGGAAGCACTTGTGATTGAGGAGGCAGTGTTCATGCTTGACTTGTTCGTTGAGATTCAACACTGACAACTTCCTTTCGGACACCTCTACCTTCCTAAGGTTTATCAATTGTAATCTTCCTTTTCCTAGAGACTTGAACTTCTGTTGCACTATTTACTTCTTCAATGCTTTTCATTGCTTCATCCTCCTCGGAAGAAGAATCATCTTCATCCATCTTACCATATGTAAGCGATATCCCTTGACCTCTCAAGTTGTTGATTTGTTGATCAACCCACCATCTTGAATTATCTAACACATCTTTCATTAACGTGTTGATATCAGTGAGTTCAGGTTGTGACCTACTAGGTGTTAAAATAGGTTTATCCTTTTCTTGCTCATATTGTGGTAATACATGTTCTCCATCATCTTTACTTGATCCGGAATTGGAAAGATGTTACACTTTTTGATGAAATCAACTAACATACTGGACCACATCTTACTTCTAACTGCTAACTCATCTGTAAGGTTTGCCCAATAATCCTCTAGGTCAATTCTATGCTTATACCTTTTACCTCTAATAGTAGGTATCTTGTGGTAAGGATGAAAGCACGATCTTTGTTTGTACACACCGAGTTGATAGAATTCAAACTCTATGTTTGCTGTCTCGTCAGCTTGAGCTAAATAGCATGTCTCTACCAATTTACCTATTGAGATAGGGTATGCAATCCCTTGCCTTTGTTCTTCTTTTTGGTTAAAATCAAACTCTGATAGTTTTCTTACTACTTCAATTAGTACCATCCTATCAGTGGGATATTGTGGGAGACGATATGGATGATATGAACACCGTTGAATTCGGATTTATGAGAAAGTGGGAAATTGGATAAACCACGAATCAAACTTTTCTATCAATGCTATAGCTCCTTTTCATAATCTTCTATGTATTCCTCCTTGCAATAATCGAGTAAGAGACATTGTGAATGCATTGTTGTCTCTCTTGAAATGCTGCTTCTCATGTAATTGCAGCTGAGGACAGCAGTCATAAACCTTGAGTTGTTCTTTCTTAATACCTACCTCACCCTTGCATATCAATCCTTTTATATCTTAAGTGCCTAGCCAATGCATACACCACATAAGAACTCATGTAAAATGTTCTTGTTCTTTTTAATTCTCTCAACTGAATGTCTAAGTTATCAATATTCGACTTGGCCCAATTTATCATTTTTAAGCCCAAAGAGACCTCCTCTACGAAACAAAACATCCATGTTTCAAATATCGCTCCTTGCGGACATCCCATGATTCCATTCAGCATGAACACCATATCACCATATTCTTCCTTAAAATCAGAGTATACAAGCCTCTTTGGTATGTTGGATTGTGGTCTCTTTGGTTCACTTACCCAATCCGAAGTAATAAGATTCATACACCTTCTGGATGCTTTTTCAAAAAAGGCTGCTGATTCTTGCCTAGTCATGTTAACCATCCCATCATAGTTAGGGATACCAAATGTCTCTCTAATTGGTTCTTCTGAAAAGAGTGCTAAAACCATTCCATTGGGTGCCACTATTGACCTTTCTTGGGGCTTGTAGTGTTTTGCACGCTCCACCATTAATTCATTACATTGGACATCTGGTGGGAAGCCAGCAGCTTGACAAATTCCATTCTTAATCATGTTGGTTGCCATAATAGAGGGCATTTGATCTCGTGTGCCGAACATCCTCCTCTTGAACTTGGTCAAGTCAAACTGCTCCAAGTTGGTGTCCCCAACTTTTTTCCATCTTGAAGTTTTTTGAGATTCCAGATAGAAGCCTTTGAGCACTATCTCATCTGATTTTTTCTTGTACCTTCTCCTGACATGTTCCTGTTTGAAGTTAGAAGTTAGAATGTTAAAGGACATTTTAAATTCCAAAAAATTTCGAATTTCTGATTTTCTGCTTGTGAATACAAATGCTTTCAGATTTATTAAATCAAAACTTAGAATCATCTATGCTAAATTCTGAAAATAGCATGATAGTTCATTCCATTCGCATTACAAAACCTGATTCTTGTGACTTTAAAGAAGTCTGACTATTACTCAGAAATCTGAGATGTAACATTCTCTCTTAACTTCTGGGATGATTGATTAAATTTTGCAATATTTTCTGAGTCCAGGATGGATAAAGTTTAGTCACCACTCAGAAATCAGAATTCAATCGATTTAGGCTTTGGTCATGGACCGGCCCTTTGATTTTTCTTCCACATGATTTGATGTTTGAAAATCTTCCCTCCAGCTGTATCTTCTTAAGGCAATTTCGCAATACTCCCTTCTTTTTGCTGAGTCATTCTTCAGTGTTGATTAGAAACAATCTCATTTGATGGAGGCTGGCAGATTCTTCTTTTCCCCTCAGGCAAGGTTGATAGAATTTCTTGAAGCGAATTTAAGGTAACCCTGCTGCTGTGCGAATTTAGAAGAGCAGAGGTAATTCAATACGAATTTGTTCCCATGTAAAATGTCTCCCTCCCATCATATATAAGCTTTGAATGGGAAGTTGCACCTTTCCACCTTAGGAAGGCCAATTTGGCTTAATAAAACGATTTCACGGCTCTTTTAAACTTACCAAGGGGAATCGTACCCTTTCACCTGGCCGACTTGGCAAATAAATAAAACGTTTTGTTTATAGATACTTTCCAACTTAATTCTCCTTGCCTTAACATCTTCCAGCCAACTTCTTTTGAAGTGTTGATAAATTTTATCATCTTGAAATTTGCCTCTATTGCTTATGAAACTAAGTTCGCTTTAAGTGTTTCTTCTTTGATTTGTAAGGGGTTTCAATTTTAAATTTCATCTCCCCAACGTCTACCTTATGTCTCTTGAAGCAAAGGAGGCAGAATTCTACTTTCCATGTTTTGTGGGGTTGAGCTTCTTACCTTTCTAATCAACCTAAGTTGATCCTCACCCTTTCATCTTCTTAAGAAGGCCGACTTCTTTATTAACTTAAGTCGGTGTGCATCCCTCTTGTTAACTTAAGTTTATGCACTTCCTTTGCTTTGCCTTGGGAGGTTAAAATTTGACAGGCTTTTTTTTCTTCCTATTAACCTAAGTTGATCCGCATCTTATTCCTTATCTTTGAGGGTTGATATTTTGGTTAAGCGAATTTCACTTTCCCATCAACCTAAGTTGATCCACGTCTTCTTTCTTTGAGGCTTAGTATTTTACTTAGGAAATTTTCGCTTCCTCATTAACCTAGGTTGATCTGCAGGATTTTTACTTAGTTGCGAGTTAAAATTTTCTTTACCTTGATGGTTGATTAATCCTTCAAACTTAACACTTTTGTCTTCTAGAGTTGATCAACTTCTTAGTTTGGAGGAACTAGCATGTATCTCTCTTTTGCGGATTGGTGGAGGAAAATTGCCCAAACAGATTACCTTAGCATCTCATTTTCTGTAGAGACAAGAAAAATTCAAACACCCAAAGGAGGCTTTTATTCTTTAATTTGCAAGGAAAACGTAACTGTAATGTCCCCATTTGGGATATACCATTATTTCATCCTGGGACAACAATTATAACTTCAAATTAGAGTTGTAATATATTAATAAATATGATTTTTATTATAATTAAAATATATTTCATTATAAAATTCAAGAGTAGTTCGGAGGGCAGAAGTTATCTTTCTCTCATTTGATAATGGGAATGAATGTACCCCTTGCATTCCACCAAGGACAAGATGTTACTGCCTGTAGCTTAATAATATTTCTGATCTGATCTGATCTGATCGATGGTTATCTTCCTGGATGTTTTGAATCCTCTTTATTTCACTGATTGCAATTATATATTCTGATCATTCCTTAAAAGTATGCAAATAATCTGTGCAACTCTGAACGTACTACTGAAGCAGACCCAAATATGGATATAAGTAAAACCCAAAATATTCGATATGCCTCACAATTGATATATTTTGCTTTAGGCAATGGTTTACTCTGTATGATATATCAATTTTCTTATACAAATGTATAGGTATTGCTAACTGGGATATGTTACTGTTCCAGATTGATAATTGAATGCTGAATCAGATTTCTATTATTCTGCTTTAGCACTCAGATTTGTGTAAAAATAAAACATCCATTTTTCCCCGGTCTCAAGCAATCACGCACCCATAAATACTCATACGGTCTGAGATACAAAGTCGCATCTCTTAAAAGAGACGTGACTAAGAGACGCGACTTTCTAATGGCCACGTCCTCTTTATGCTGGCAACCGTTATCGATATGACTTTTAAGAAATGGGGTAATATCCCCATGTGATTTCACAAAAGAAATAAGCATCGTTGAATAGTTAATAATTAATTGATTTAATATTTAGTTACTACTTTGTCATTAATTTAATAGTTAATAGTTATTCATATTAATTAGAATCTAAATAAATATCTGTTTCTATTATTGTCTATTGTGAGGGGACAATATCTGACACATCAGTTTGTTTATATTTAACTTAATAATTAACTTTATTTATTGTTTAGGATAATTGCTATTCTATTATATATATTTTGTTTTTATTGAATAGTTGTTTTTCTGAGTTTATTTATTATTATATTTGTTTTTTAATTACTTTGTTATTTTGTCAATAATATAATAGTGTAAAATTTATATTATTATTTGATAAATATGAATTCAAAATTAATATTTAATAAATATAAATTATATATTAAATCTTGTTTATTATTATCATTAAGATTTTATTTAGTTCATTCATTCGTTTATTTGTTTATTTATATATATATTTTTATATTTTAATTATATTATTATTTATTATTAAATTCTATTTTAAAGCGGGCATTATCATGTTTTGATTGTTTAGATGGGGACATCACAGTCTCCCCTCCTTGAATTTGCTTGCCCTCAAGCAATATTATAATCTTGATTATCGATTCTGCTATCACATTTGAACAATACATGGAAATATATACATATATGCATTTTCCATTGAAAGGATTAAGCAACTACATCATAAATAATATAAGCATGTAGAGTTTGGGAGGAAGAGATGGGATGAGATTGCTAGGAGCCGCTTCGCCACTAAGCCCAAGGGAGGTTGCTTCTTCCCTTCCCTTGCTTAGCTGGGAGGCTCCTACTTACTGTCCCATCAAGGCCTCATCTCCCTAAAAGCACTTGCCATTTTGTGAAGTTGGGGGAAGAATGTCAAAACTCTATTTTATCTCAAGCCCACAGCACAATACTTGTGAAGTTAGAGGGAGAATGTCGAAACTCTATTGCATCTCAGGCTGTAAAGATCCCTTATTGTCCAAAACACTGAATTTTAATGAATGCTGAAGGTAATGCTGATTGTTTTTGGAGTTTTGTATTTCTTTTTTGTGTTTTGTGAATATATGATAATAAAAAGCAATGCACATAAACTTCAAATAGATTCTGAAATGCGAAAAGCTTATCTGATTTTCGAGCCTATAGAGAAGAAACAGTATCAAATCTCTATTGCATTTAACTCTTAAACTTTATAGTCACAAGCATACCAGATTTTTGAAATCTGATGTTGTGTCTAGGACTTCCCAACCAAAAAGCAATTGTGGAATGTACTGAAATCCTCAAGTACATATGAGACACATTAATGCATGAGATTAAGATGTCTTCCCTGCAGTTAGCCTTCTCCAAGGAAATCGAACTTAGCTGAGAAATCCTCTTCTTCCTGCAGTTATGGCTGCCTATAAGCAGGCCGTACAATCTCTATTTGGCTGCCAAGGACTTCTTATTGCTATCTTAGTTTTCATCAAGGAAATCTGAACTAATTTTGAAGAAACCCCAAGATATATGAGCCACA
The DNA here is from genome assembly GCF_030272615.1 of Cryptomeria japonica. Classification (NCBI taxonomy): domain Eukaryota; kingdom Viridiplantae; phylum Streptophyta; class Pinopsida; order Cupressales; family Cupressaceae; genus Cryptomeria; species Cryptomeria japonica. The sequence goes on along the minus strand of NC_081415.1, from coordinate 610,574,345 downwards.
ATCAGTCCACACTTTGACTTCTGTTCGAAGCCAACCAGTAAGTGTCCTCAGATGAATATCTCACACCTTCAGATCACTGTTGCAATGAAGCCGCCTCGCTCTCCAATGCCAAACCTCTGAAAATCTGCAAGAACCCTCGCCTTTTCCCACAGCTCAAAAACTTCAATTAGTTTCATAAGATATCAAGTTAATAATGAATCGCTTTCTCTCCATGATGCTTAGACCCTCAACTTAAGTGATTTATTATAGAGTTATTTATAACTTTATTATCAGCCATTTAATGAATTATGTAAGAACCTCAAAAGGCCCTCAACTGAGACAACTATCGTTTTGCTGAACCTGTTGCGTTTCAAGTGTGTTCTTTGCAAATAATGACAGCAAATAGAATTTTGACAATCTTAAGCACAAAAAAGCAACTAATGGTATTTGCTGGAAATCAATTTATATTCAACAACACTGATCAAACCCTCATTACATCCGTTCATCATTTATTAATACTCAAATAAAAAATAACAAGAAGCTAGAGAAGAACTGATAAATACCAGTATATTCTGTTAAAACCCTTATTTTCCCATTGCTGGTCATACACAGATTTTATGACAGCAAGCTGCAATTTATTTTAAATTGACCCGAAATACTTGCATGTTAGCCCGATGGAAAGACATTGGCAAGGCGTCCTTTCTGGCATTTGTTTTGGAATTTTTGGACTCCACCTCAGCAAAATCGTACCCTTTCAAGGAAGAAAGGTACGGCAGATCAGCAAGCTGTACATGCATAAAACCCCCATCCATCACACACTTATTCCTGCCTCTGTTCTGACTCTGCGGCTGCAATCAATCTGTTGCATAAAAATTAATAAACCCTTTTCCAATCTGCCCAATCTTGGTTTCTGGATAAAACCAACTGAAAGCAAAATCAGTCGATATTTCACAACCTCTGATGCTGTTGCACAAGAATCCCATGTTTTCTTGCACCGATACCCCTGATCACTGTAGAAGAATCTTCTACTGAAACCCTTGGCCAAAACTCCTCTCAGAGCTCCAAATCAAATTATCCAAACTCAGCATAATGAAAAGAAGACCTAAAATCTTCTTTAATCTTCTCCATTTAGGGTTGGCGTGATTCCCAAGAAAGGTGCGATTTGGCCTTTCATGATGTTTTAACTTTTATTATTTATTTTTGACTATTGAAGTGTCAAAAAATAAATCATTTTCCATTTAATATAAAAACTGGCCCCATCTGATGAGAAATAGAGCCTCACTTAAGTTATAACTTAAAGTGACTTTTAAAACATTAAAACATTAAAGTTTGCCATTTAATATTTAATTAAAATAATTAAATATTAATATCTCTCTAAGTATTCATCAGAAATGCCTGCCGTTTGAACTGGAGACTGCCAAACCATAATCTGTCCTTGCCCAACCTACTGGCTATAAATAGCAGGACTGCTAAAAATAGAAAGTATCTCAAGCGGAGTCCTAGAGACCTGCTAAATATTAATATCTCCTTAAATACACCATATATTAACATGTCGTTTGAAGCAGGAGTCTCTCCTCATAATTCCCCATGTGACCATACACACTTTCTAAAAATAGAAAGGGTCCATCTCTACTACTTCTGACTTATTATTAATAGTAAGTATGGCAAATGGAGTCCAAATGAAGTCGAACGAAGGCCAAATCCACAATACTCTCAGCACTGGAGAAGTCACAACCCTCAAAAGACCCCCTAACCATCCTAATTAGCCTACGAGGGTCACATGATAGGCTAATCCTCTGGTACAACTGTTTGTCAAGGAGAGGGGGACATTACACAGGCCCACAACACAAACTTGTGAAGTTGGGGGGAGAATGTCAATACCTTGTTGCATCTCAGGCCCACAACACAAACTTGTGAAGTTGGGGGGGGGAGAATGTCAATACTTTGTTGCTACTCAAGCCCACAACACAAAATAGGTTTCATACTATCAATCTTTATGCATTACCTCTTGCCATTTTGCGACGTTGGGGGGAGAATGTCAAAACTCTATTGCATCTCAAGCCCACAACACAAGACTTGTGAAGTTGGGGGAAGAATGCCAAAAATGTATTGCATCTCATGCCCACAACACAATGTAATGTCCCCTTTTCTAGGTGACATGAGATGAGAAGGGCTTGGCCTACCATTCGAGTTCCCGTAGGTCAACGATATGGTTAGGGGACTCATTCTGAGGGTCATGGAGCTTTGTAGGGGCTCTTTGAACCGTTTTGGACCTTCAGACGACAGTTCTTACTTTTTAGGGAGGTCTCCTATTTTTTAGGGAGAACTGGCAGTTGACTGGATGACTAGGGAGTAGAGCAGGATCCTTTTGAGCAGTTACAGGTGTTTGGAGAGAGGTTCCTATTTTTTAGGGCGAGTCCCTACTTTTTAGGAAGAACTGTCAGCTAGCCTGCAAGACTCAGACACCATCAGTGATCACAGTGCTTCAGACTGAATTCAAATTTGAGTCGCGGATTTCATTTTATGAATAAGTTAGGAAATAAAATAATAATAATAAAGTGAAATAATACAATCAAATTAGGGTTTGAGGAATGTTAAAAGAGCATTTGGGAGCTCATTTTTGCATTATGTAATTGAAGATTTTTGAGAAGAAAACTATTTTGCAGGTCTGCAATGTATTTTGCAGGTGTATGGATTGGAATTGGGGACGTAGACCTCCATTTCTGAGAGAAAGGACGAAAACCCTTTCATATTTTGTCAATTTGGAGTGCTGGGAATGCTTATATCTTATTGATGTTGGAAATAAGCCACACTCAGACCGACGATGGATTGGTCCAAGAGGGGTTAGTAGCTCAGTGGTAGAGCACTCCAGCAGTGTATGGAAGGTCCTAGGTTCGAGTATCAGAGCCAGGTCTAGGCTAGGAGCCCCAAGCACACAAGAGGTGTGGTTTAAGGGGGGGTGTTGGTGCTGGAAATAAGCCACACCCGGACCGACGATGGACTGGTCCAAGAGGGGCTAGTAGCTCAGTGGTAGAGCACTCTTGCAGCGTATGGAAGGTCCTAGGTTCGAGTCCTAGCTGGTCCATGTCTCAACATATCTGACCAACAAGGGTATTATTGAGAGGAATTTTGATACTTACAACAGCAACTAATCATGAGAATGAGATCTGAGTAGTTAGAGGGCAAATTTTGGTGAATTATTGCAGTTTGTAGCCAGCCATACCTCTCCCAGCCTAGCCATACCTCTCCCAGCCTAGCCATGCACCCGTAGCTTGCTTGGGAATTCATAAAAAATAAATAGAAGGGTTTTACTTGGAATTTTCTGTACAAATCTCATTGTCAGCAGTAGGAATTAAGATTGGAATCATTCTTTCAAGTTTTTGAAGTCATTGGAGAGAGATAGAAGCAAATCAGTGTGGAAAATTGTTCATTTTCAATGAAGTCTCCTGGGGATTTGAAGGAAACAGCAACATTTTGGTCTATTTATGTTAGAATTGTTTTTGGTAATTGTTTTCTAGAGGAAATAAACTCATTGGAGAAGTTTGGACTCATTGGTAGCTCCTGTAGCAGTGCCTGGACTCATTTATGCTAATAAAGTAGCCCTCCAGGCAAGGCGTTGGACCTCTGGTAGGCCAAATTTGGCATGTCTTTCGTGAATTCCATTGTTTATTGGCTTTTGATAATTGCTGTTACAGAAATCACTCAATCTGAAATTTTATTTCAGTCATTAGTTTATGTTTATTGTTGTCTTTCAATTGCATTATTTAAATTCCAAGGCATACATACTTCGCAAAAACACAAAAAAAGCAAAAAACCACAAAACAAACAAACAAAACCAATTTCCTTTACCGCTGGCCAACGAATTTTAAAAATCAGAAAACTAAGTCAAATTGCCACATTCCGTAGTCGGCATCTTTCACACAAACTTGTGAAGTTGGGGGGAGAAGTCGATACTTTGTTGCATATCAGGCCCACAACAAAAACTTGTGAAGTTGGGGGGATAATGTCAATACTTTGTTGCATCTCAAGCCCACAACACAAGATGGGCTTCCTACTATCAATCTTTATGCATTCCCTATTATAGGATCAGGGGAAAGACGTAAGGGGGTGACTTGACTCTTCAATTGTAAGTACTTGTTTTTAGGTTACTTACGAGCCCCTCTCGACCCATCTCTTACTCTTCAAACCCTCTCCCATAAAAGGATTACAAATTGTATTAATGCATATGAAGACACAAAGTATACATATAAATGCATGAAGACACTGAGCATACACAAAGTATACACTTGTACAAACACGGAGCATACATTTTAAAACAATGAAGCATATATATGGGACTCAAATGCTCATATTGTTAGATTCCTTCTTATTGACTGAAATGATTTATTGATTCATCTTTACCTCATAGGATGGCAGGATCATGCTCTGATACCACTGTAATGTCCCCATTTGGGATATACCATTATTTTATCCCGGGACAACAAATCTAACTTCAAATTAGAGTTGTAATATATTAATAAATATGATTTTAATTATAATTAAATATAGTTCATTATAAAATTCAAGAGTAGTTCGGAGGGTAGAACTTATCTCTCTCATTTGATAATGGGAATGAATGTACCCCTTGCATTCCACCAAGGACAAGATGCTACTGCCTGTAACTTAATAATAATTCTGATCTGATCTGATCTGTGTTAATGCATGATAGCCTCGGTAAGATAAATGATTGAATGAGAGATAAATGAAGTCTCTCATTCAATCATCTATCCTATCGATAAACTATGATGAAGACTTCAAGCTATTGTTCCTTCATTTGATGATCATTCTTCAACTTGTATATATTCGACTATACTTGCAAAGTTCGATCAATGCTTAACTATTGATAATCATCGGTTGTAAATCTCATAGCACAAAATACCGATTGGTATCGGTTTACGTTAAACATATTAACTGTGAACACCGATTGTTATCGGGCTTAACCAATGCACTCGATTAATATCGGTTAGTATAATAACTGTGAACACCGATTGTTATCGGGCTTAACTAATACATACCGATTAGCATCGGTTGTCTTGCATATGATAGACACGCCGATTAAGTATCGGATGGTTTGTTGATTGATATACACCGATTGATAAATACTACGATAGTTCAAAAGGTGCGATCAAGTAATATCTTGATTGGTCATGTCTAATAGGCATGACCGGTCAAGGTATTGCTTGATCCTCCTTGCATACATATATATATATCAATCGGCATTTGTGAGAATGACATTGAAATTGATAAATTCTCCTCTCATCTGCAACATACAAGACTATAATCAGATTTATCATATTAAAGATATAGCACATATTTGAAAGAAAAGATAACCTTGAATATAACTTGTATCTTGAATTGGGAATTAAATAACATTTATATGGTATCAGAGCTATAGTTAAAATCAAACCCGAGGCTGTTCAATTTTGTGGAAAATTCAAAACAAGCATATATTCAACATCACATTTCTTCTAATGGCTAGCGCTATCAGATTCGAAGATAGACTTGGAGGAGGTGATGACTTCTCAGCATGGAAGTTCAGAATTCAGATGATTCTAAAAGAAAATAAAGTCGAATCGTTTGTAAAAACTGAAACTGCAGAACCTGAGACTAAACCCGACAAAACAACTTGGAGAGAGGGAATGAAAAGGCCATCAAAATCATAGTTGATGGGGTGAGAAATAATATTATGCCCATCATAAGGAAACATGAAACGGCCTACAACATGTTCAAAGCACTTGAAGATGCATTTGAGATATCCAATGCTAGTAGAACCTTGGCTTTAAAAAGAGAAATAAATCACATAGCCATGATCAAAGGAGAATCAGTCAATGTCTACTTCATGCGAATATTAGCCCTAAGGGATGAACAAGCAACTCTTGGATATGAGATCCAAAGCGAAGAATTAACACTCATTGCTCTCAGTCAATTCATGTGTGTACCCAGGAAAATACACCTTGTAGCAGCAAAACGCATCATGAGGTACCTTCGTGGAACTATTGGACTGGGGCTAAAATATGATAATGTAGAAATATGTCTTCACCCATACTCTGACTCAGATTGGGCCGGTAGTGTTGTTGATCATAAAAGTACTTCAGAATGTTTTAGCTTGGGATCTACCATGATATCTCAGTTCAGCATAAAACAATCTTCAGTTGCTCAGAGCTCCATGGAAGCTGAGTATATTGTAGCATCAATGGGAGCTCGAGAAGTAGTATGGTTGAGGAAACTACTGGTAGGACTGTCTGGACAATCCATGCCCCCTACTATTATACACTGTGATAATCAAAGCTGTATTAAGCTTTCTGTGAATCCGGTATTTCATAACAGATCAAAACATATTGAGATCCCTTACCATTACATTAGGGATATGGTGGAAAGAAATGTTATAAACTTGAAATACATCAACACGGATGAACAAACTGCAGACATCTTAACCAAGCCTCTCTCCAAATTAAAAGTGAATCACTTCAGAGGTAAGCTTGGTATGGTAAAACTGTAATTATATTTTCTGAGGTTGATTCTCAGTAACGTCTTAATGTTAAAAGATATCTATGTTATTTTATCATGTGAGTTACTACATGATTCTGTAGGGACATCATGGAAGGTGATGATCTTTCATTGATGTCTGATTATGGTTACTATTGTAAGGTGACGATCTTATAAATAGTTTAACCTGTTATCATGGTGGATATTATATATGAATAATGTCTATGGAGATCATGATAGTGTACATATCTGAGTTACTAAGATATGGCATGATGGATACTATGAGATTTAGTATTAATGGAGACATCATGGGCAGATATCCTCCTTGATAGGCATCATGAGACTTGATGCCAGTGCACATATCAAGGAAGATATAAGTATGGTGAATATCTTATGGTTGATATTCTTAAATGTACCATACTTTAATGATACCGCAAGGTAGCATTTAAATGATGAATAGATATTGTTACGTTATAATATTGAAATGATCATTTCCTCTCTCATAACTTGAGAGTGCATTTTATTGATCATACCACAATCCTCCCTAGCTAAGAGGGAGTGTTAATGTTATAGCTTCTGTCAAATTAAATAAAAAATCATTATGTTTAAATTAACCATGCACCAAAACTTTTATAAAACCCGATAATCATTATTGATTAAAGGAATCGATATTATCACCGCATTTGTCAAACATTGCTAATGTTATATTATTGTTGTTATCGGTGGGATACTATTGTGGTTATTAGTGAATGGACATGTCTCATGTAGAGGCATGCCTCTACGTGGACTTAGTCCACGTAGAGACATGTCTCTACATGGACATGCCTCTCCCTTCACCTATTTATATTTCTTCCGATCTGCATTTGGAAAACACAGAACGTACAAAAACCAGTGCCACTACAAGTGCAGTCATCTCTCCATTACAAGTGCTTCGATCCTTCATTATTTCAAATCGAACTTACTTGTTCATACCAGAGTAAATCTGAATCTGTATTGGATCAAGGAGTGCATACATCAAATAAAGTAAGGTATTATAATCAGATCTCATTTTCCTTAACAATGTCCCCTACTAGGTTTAGCCCTGTTTTAACCATAATTAACCTATTTCAATGTACCTACGACTTAAACTAAATTGATTTGGAGACAATTCTATCCCAACATGAATCAAATTAGTGATGTTCCATAGTTCAATCAGTTAATTTATTAATAAGTAACTTGTTCATCTATCATACATCCATAATTCTTGATGCAAGTGTCAAACTTTGTTACTACTTCAGTTTTAAGGAAGAAGAAGATATGAATGTTACCAAAGCGCTTAGATACCAAATACAATAGGTTCCCTCAAAGTTTACAGATACAAGCCCTTACCCTATCTTGGGATCCTGTCCCTCAAGGTTCTCGGGACGCTGATGCCCACCCTCTCTTGGGAGTCACCCTATTGTCTGGATTTAGGCTGTCCCTCAACAAGAACTATATACAAACAAATTCTTCTTACTGTTTAAAAGCTCTTTCTGGTTTACTATCTAATATTGTTATTTATCAAGTCTCTCTCTCTCTCACACACACACACACACACACACAGATATATATATATATATATATTCTTTAATTATATTTCTGTTATTATAAGTTACAACAGACTATTCTTTAATTATATTTCTGATATTCTAAGTTACAGCAGATTATTCCCAGAATGAAACATTTATAGTATAATGGTAATAACATACAGTTGGCAGCGGTTTACATGTTGCTGACATCCACTGACAGCCTTTTACTTTTATTTTCCTTCCTATCTTTCATTATCATTTGATGCTTTTTTTTTCAAGGAAATACCCCACTATTTAAAATGTGGTAAGGGCCACGATTATTGGGAAAGACGTGTTTGTACTTGGAGTCACGTCCTTCCAAAACAAATCATTGTATACTGATGTTCTTTTTATTATTAATGACTGTTGTCTTGGTATATTAATGAAATCGTTGACTTCATATTAATTTCTACTTTTAATAATCATAATCATTGCTGTTGTTAATATCCTTCTGTTCTTAGTAATTTAATTAATGCTTCCTATGGTTGGCTAGCAAGGGTATAGGAGTTGGCCTTCGATATTTAATTCTTTTATTATTTATTGGTTTTCTTTCATGCTAGAAGGCAGGTAAGAAGTGGTTGATAGGCAGGGACATAACATTAAATTATGTTTATAATATAATATAAATTTATTTTTATTTGAATATTTCATGAATATTAATAAAAATAAATATTAATAAATATTAATTAAATAATAATATTTAATAAATAAATAAATTTCAAATAATCATTCGTTAGTAATTATTATATTAATTAATAATAATAATTGCTTCATTTAGATTATATATAACAATCAAGGACGGGACATGACAATAAGTCCTTCATTAATTTAATTAGAAAGGAGACATAACAAGATATCTAGAACAATCAAAGCATAGTTGTGTATTAAAAATGTCCAATTAAAAGTTATAAGTATTGAGATGAATTGTTCCTGTTCCGTGGACCAGATGGATAGTTTGCCTCTAGTGCTTGTGCAGATATTCACAAACATTAACAATATTAGTACTGCCTTTTGTGCTTTGTGGTACAGCTGTGGAGATTCAATTTTCAACATTCATCTATTTATATTTTCTGCTTGGTTGTTCTCTTGTATTTTTGGTTTAGGTTGCTAATTCTTCCAGTGACATAAATGCTACATAGCATGTGCATATGCTCATACTGATTATAGTAAGTCCTGATGAGTAATCTTTGATGAAAGTTTAATTAAGTTTAGATTGCATGCTTTTTAATTCATCTTTTAATTCAAGTGCATTCAAATTATATCTTCTTAAATAATTTGAAACTTTATGTCAATAAGATGTTGCCATGTTTTTCTGAAACAATTTCTGAAGTTGTTAATTATTTATGCAGCTGTCCTAGGTCGTTTGGCTGGTACTACAGTGTACAGAAACATCAAGCAATATCCAGAAGCCTACACGTACCATGGGATTGTGATTGTTCGTATTGATGCACCTATTTATTTTGCAAATATAAGCTACATAAAGGACAGGTACAAATTTAACCTAATGGTTGAAAGTATTTCAGATAGATATGCTCAATCATTACAAACCAACTTAGATATATAGTCCAATTTCCTTTGGATTCTAAAGTGTAGATAAATATATTTGTGGTGGGGTTAGAATATGACTCTGGCTTGAAGGTCCAGTATACTCAGAATTCTCTATTTTCTGAATTCTGGTAGAGCTTTGCATTATTTAACATGCTTGAAAAAATGATTGTCTTAATCAGGCTACGTGAATATGAAGTGAGCTTTGATGGGACTGCAAAGCGTGGAGTTCAAGTTGAAAAAGTATATTATGTTGTCATTGAGATGGCCCGTATGTATTCAAACTTCTAATGCTTTAGCTTTTCACTGTCATTAATATGCTGTCAAACATCACTCTTTTTGGTATTTTTTGAAATTATTGTAACCTTAACATCGATGAGTATTGCCTTTATGTAGGTGTTCTACTAGTCATTTATGGTTAAGATGCTTTTTGGTTTATTCTTTTTGGAATTGGGACAAAAATAATAATCAATGCAGAATACATATATGTACAAGATGCATACGGAAAATGCCATTAAGATTACCTGCCACAGACAAAAATGAATATTAGCTTACCTTTTCCAGTTATTTCAAGTGATACAAAATGGTTAGTTTCTTTGAATCTTCCAATATCTAACAACCTAGGTTTTAACCCACAAGTGAACAGCTTTTCTTAACAATCTGCCAGTGAAATGGTCAATGGCAATTTTTTCCAGTTTAAAATTAGTTGACTATTTTCCACTTTTGTGCATGAATGAGATGATAGATGGATTGGTAAGTAGTCCTTTTTGAGTGCATAACTCAGACTTTTTGCCAGTTGTAAAATGCAAAATAAATCCTGTGGAAATCCCATTTATATTTTGAGTTTAACCCAATGAAGGAATTTTTTATGGGAAATTCCTCAAGAAGGTTTTTGATCTGTAATTTAAGAACGATTGGCTATAAAAGGTTATGATCTAGTGTAGCTTGTCAATGAAGTATGTCAAGGGAATTTGTAATCACTGGGTTCTCGTAGACTCACAGGTATGATTAGAGGACCCAGGTTGGGTTGTTCGTCTCAAGGATTGGTCAGCATGGTTGGAGTGATCAAAGTACCTTGGGAGTGATTGGTAATATTACGGTTACCCATATTAATCAAATTTGTAAATGATAAAGTAACTTTAATTTAGTGTAATGAAATATAAAGTGACTTTATAATAAAAAAGAGAAAAATAAAAGTCACTAAACTTGGGTGCCATTCCAAGTAAGTTGGAAATAATAAAATAATAGAATTAAATCAGATTGATGTGAGAAACCCTAAAGATGTGTTGGGAGAAGGAGAAAACCCTAGTTAGGGCATAAAGAATGAAAGTTCTATTACAATTCATTTGGAGTTCATTTTTCAGGCATGCGGATTATTCTTCTCTCATAAGGAATTTGCTGGAGCAGCTTGGCTTCTTGGTTTTCTTAGCTTTTGAGGACAAAATCCCTCAAGAGTTTACAATAGCTGCAAGATTGATAGACATGCCAAGGCTATTTTCTGATAACTCCATTCAGGGGCTATGCTGGAGGTGAACTTATGCAGTTTTGTGAAGTTTTTGGTAGATTTTGGTTGGAGCTGCTTCCTTGCCAAGCTGTACCGTTTTGCAAGTACTAGAAGACTATGTTTTCCTTGTTTGGGTGTTGATTGGTGTAAGACAAGAGGCTGAGGGTGGATTTCTTATGATATCTTGAAATGTACAGTTGTTGTTTGCTTGGTCTCCTCCAACTATACCAGCTAGGATTGGGTGTGGGTTTCACTTGGCTAAAGTGCCTAGCGTTTTGACCCTAAATCACTACCATTTGAGGTGCCCCACTCTTAAGTTTTTCAGTTCGGGGCCTATATAGTTGAAAGATTAGGATTTGCTGCACTCTAGAGGAGTTTGTTGGCTACCTGATTGCTGCGATAGTCATTTTCAGAACTATATTTTCATATTTTTCAAGTAATAGACTAGTCTAATGTACTTCAGATTTTCTGGGTATGTTAGAAATTGATATGTAAGGTATTTTTCTGATCTGGGTCACTCTTATTCTTATCAAAACTTGTGATTCCAGTGTGAAATTAACTCTAGAAAATATTGCTGAAGGTGGTTGCTTGGTACTTTCATTCATATATGCCATTTATAGTTGATAGAACGTTCCGGGTATTTGTTAAATCAATTTGTGAAATTGTTTTTGGTGTATTTGTTACGAGTTCATCCACAAATCAGAATAGAAAAGAAAAAATAATACAGTTTGTGGTGTACGGTGTTCTAGATTAGGGTGGGACATTACAGTGGTATAAGAGTTGTGCATCCTGCTAGCCTGAGGGGTTAGCAATGAAAGGTTAATTTCAGATTGCTTTGTTTAGTGGCCAGCACTCATCTAAAATTGTTTCAGTAGACTATTAGTTGGTTCTTGGGAAAGATGAAGTGTATGCAAGAAACAAAAGCAAAATTTCGAGAATTATGATAGGGATTTGACAAAGCTTCTACAACATCCTGAAATATTAGAACCTCCTTTTGCAAAAGCAAGGAGAGTAGACACTAAAGTGAATCATTTTTCCCATAGATGGAATACTTGCAGAGTACTTGGTGAGTTTTTCAGAGTTTTTTGAAAAACTCACGAGTTTTTTTGCTTGGCGAGCATTTACGCCATTAACTCGCACAAAAAACTTGTAGAGCTTCTGGAAAAAGCTTGCCGAGTTTTTGGTGAGTTTTTCACAAAAGCTCAGCAAGTTTTTGGCAAAAAATTGACTGTATAAAAAGAAGCCCAAACATGCTAAAAAAATATCTAAATTTTTGTTTTCATGTTAGTCTCATTCTCTTCATCTGAATATATACATGAAATATAACATATAAGTATAAGTCCTTTTATATATTTTAAGCTATATTTCATGTATATATTAGTAGGATGTTTTAGAGTGGTTTCAGATCCCTAGTAGTTATAATGCAAATTCTAGGTTTGAGAAGATATTTTAAATTTTCAGACTTAGTCAAATTTCAGTAATCAGTAGGCTCCTATCATCATTCTCTCGCTCTCTCTACTCACTCTCTTTATCTGCTCCAAATTTTAGACCTATCTATCTCCCTATCATTCTTCCTCTATCCCCTCTCTCTACTATTCTATCTCACTCTTTACTCTCTTGCAAGATCTAGACCTATCTCTCTACCCCTCTCTCAACCTCAGACCCCTTTGAGGGGTGGTAGCCTCAACCTTATTTTGGTGAGGTGGAGGAGCCACATCAAACTCCTAGTACTAGACCCTCTAGTTCTATCTCTCCCCTGGTTTTCACTAGAGCTAGGAAGAGGAAGATGTAAAATGTTCTGATGTAGTATTTACTTTTAGTTTTACAAAAACAATTTGCTATTTCATTTTTTTTCGTCTATTAGCCATCAACATTCCACAAGAGGATGTGATATTGTACTCAGTTTGCATTTAAATCAATCAAATATATCTAGACTCAACTTGTTTCTTTTATGTACACATTTATTGAATCATTGGATGCATCTTCTCATTGAATTTTGCAAAACAAACACATTTGTAATTAGATTTAAGCAATTTTTGAAGTTGCCGAGTTTTCACCGAGTTTCTTTTTTGGGCCTTGGCGAGTTTGTTCTTTTGGCGAATGGTTCAACTATGGTTTTACCGATTCAGTGGGTGACAAAAAGTTGGGCAAGGAGCTTTATATGGTAGGAGATAAACATGGTCACTTGGTCACTTGTCTCCGTCAAAAGATTTTCTTCTTAGCTCGTTGGAGGAAGTGATGAATTGTTTGCATACAGTGGATCAGTCACCTTCCCAGTTGATTCAAATGGCAATGGCTCGAACATTGACTTCTTTGGGTGAGCACATGTTGCTAAGACATAAAGATAAGGAGATAAGACTAGCTGTTACTCATTTTGCTTAAGTGAAATTATAAGGATTACAGCTCCTGAAGTTCCTAAGAAGGATGATAAAATGAGGGAGACCTTGCAATTGATTGTTGAAAGTTTTTATTGGCTAGGTGACATCGGAAGTACTTTTGGTAAAGGGCTAAGGTTTTAGAATTGATGGTAAAGGTGATATCATGTGTTATAATGATTGATTATGATTGTAATGATCTCATTCTATAGATGTCTCATCATTTCCTTGTTGCTACTAGTGAGGATCATGACAAATCTATTCATGATTACATGACAATCATTATGGCTTCAATTATTGATGAAAGTGATGTTTTTTTCCTGCTTATCATATCTTTGTTATTAGCTGTTTAAATGAAAACAAGTTACTTCTACAGCTACTTATAATTTGGTATACAGTGTTTGACGAAGAGCTGGTGGAAAAAGAGGGGTTTAAATCAGAAACGGTTGGTGGCAAGAATGCCTCCCACCATGATGGAGGTTTGACAGAATGCCAGGATGACACCTTAGAAGTGCATGCCACTCTACATTTTGAGGACGTTTGCAACGAGATTGACAAATCAGCAGCCTTCAATACTCACATAGAGCTATCCTATGAGGCTGATAACTGTAGTACAAATGATGAACATGTTGATAGCATATAACATGATGCTTTCCAATCAGCTAAGGATGCTGATCTAATTTCTTAGGAATTATTGGCAGGGCAATTGAAGGTAAGTGAAGACAAGATTATTGCAGCCATAAACCATTGTAATAGTACTGATAAGTTGATGGAAAATTATTGTTGGACTCTTGGATCACAAAGAACTTTGAAATAAAACTTTCCCTAATTATCTACACCTAATTTCAGAAAGAGATTATCTTTTCCAGCTTGATGAGATTTATTTTGACGCATTTAAGAAGAAAGAAAAGGAAGTTGATGAGCTTACCAATGAGCTTATGGTTACCAAGGATTCTTTGAAGAGCACATTAATGGTCCTTTAAGAATCAGAAATTCAGGTTGATGAGTTTTGTCTAGAGTTGAGCTTGGCACATTCTTCATCATCCACAATAGAAACCCAAACATCCATGGCAGCCATAACACATGAGGGTGATGTTGATTTGCTTGTTAGCACCTCGAACATAGAATAGAATATAGAGTATCCTACCCTCTCTTGAACAAGGCAATCTTGAATTCTAAAGGTTATGATCAATCATCAAAACCTCAAGGTTTACAATGCAACTGATCGACTTTGGATTTTGGATAGGCTCAGGTTATAGATGTGATAATGCTGGTTTATACAATGGGACTTACACAGTTGTTCTAGGATTTCAATCAGTTCTTTCCCTCAAAATGACTTAAGATTTGCAATTAAGTTCTTTTGACTACTTCTACGAATGCTCTTTGAAATAAAATGCAAAAGGAATTAAGGTTTAGGAATCTAATCTAATACTAACAATGCAAGAAACTATTAGTGACATATTTTAACCAAATCAAACTTTGCTTCGCCATTAGGAATAACTACACAAAAGTGATGCAATCTTTTAAGGAGATATGAATGATTTTCAAACTGCCCACACTCATTAACACCAAAGATAATGTGAATCACTGATAGTAAAGCAAATGAAGTTAAGTTCTAACCATGCATTGCGACTTGCAATCAACAAACCACAAATGGTATGAACAAGTAGGCTTCACCATAAATCATCATCAATGCCTTCCATTCAAATAAATAACTTGATAGTTAAATAACTCTTAATCTAGCTTTCAGAGATAGGAAACCATGCTAACATCCAAAATAACACATTGGCTCACCATTTACTTTGGCATTATCTCGGCAACAATTTCACATAAGTCTCTTATGCCACAAATGAAATGAGCAAGCCTTAATAAAGGGCTCGGTTGGTTTGAAATCAATGGTCAAGATAATTCAAATTCCCTAATTAAGGTTTTTTACAACTAACCACCTAATCAGCAAACTTTCATTAAAAACTAGCCAATGGAAAATAAACACCTTCCTTGGCACAAAATGTGAGGAATGAGGACAAATAGCAAAATTCCATGCCACCTAAGATGGCAAGAAACTATCATCTAGGAGAATGTTCCTCTTATCTCTCTCCTTGAGAGTAAATACAATGAATCTAGACGTGACCATCTCAAGCTTCTCCATGGATACACTTGGCATGACATCAAGCTTGAACTCAATGACCTCCAAACCCTCAGCACATGTAGCAAAGACTTTCTACCATTCCAACTCCCGCTTTCGAAAATTCTCCATGAAAGCCATGAATGAAGCAAATTTTTTCAAATGAGTTGCTGAAATAGAACTTATAGTTGGAAAGAAGTTGCTTCTTACTGTATCTTGCAGGTTATCAACATTCATACCATTATCATCAAAGTACTTGTTGCCCACATGCCTCCCAAATTGAGATAAACTAATCTTGAAATCCCTTAACCATTTCTTCGAATACAATCATCCTTCTTCCTTTCAAAAGCCTCCTTCTTGGTTACCAATGCACAATACCAACGGCCAAAATCATAGACTGCCTTTGCTTCCATCACTCCTCCTTCTACCAAATCTTGTTTAGGAATCTCCTTCAACATACGAGTTCTACCATAAATGAATTCTAGATAGGAATGTTGGATCTCCCTCATATGTTTCTACAAATTCTTTGGTAAAAATACTTGCTTGATCAAAGGCACCTTCAATCCATTCCTTAGTTGTTCGAGTTATCACCCTTATCACTTCAATGCTCTCAATTGATTCCCTCAGAAGTATTACAGGGGGGACAACTGCCTCATCCTATTGTTGGAGTAGCTTCACCAAACGTTGCGTGTAGTCTATCAATTGTCTATTTTATGTCTTTAGCTTATTCTCCTTTTCTGTCTTCTTCTTTAACTACTCTTCAATGTTAAATAAAAAGTCTCGCAACTCTTCAATCGCCTGATGCTGGGTGGTTGGCGCCAAGTCAATTGTGCTAACATCATAATCATCCAGAGTGATCTCCTCCCTTGGCTTATCAATCCTTGGGAGTTACAATTTGCACCATGTGAGACCCGAAACTCTCTCTTATGACCTTGGAGTATTTCTTTGGTTTCTTATTCTCTACGATCCAATCATTCCTACTTAGGAAAGCCTCTAAGTCATTATCTGTATCAACTTCTACTATTGGTTTCGTCTTCATCCATTCTCTTAACCATTCGGGCACTGCAAGTTGTTCAATGTCTTCATCCAAATTTTTTTGCTCATGAGTTCCTCAGAAGGTTGATATCATTCCTTCATGGAATTCCTCATCCTGGATCTTGCATCTAATCCTTCAATTGCTTCACCAATAGGATTTGTAGGCTGTGGTACAGGTTGATCATCAAGAGGGGCTTCACCACCATGAGGAGAATTAGCTTCTCGATTGCTTTGCTGAATGGACTCCATAGATTCATTCATACTCCTTGTTGCGACGTTTTCACACATTGCTCCATTGCAAATGGGGACCCCCACTTTTTTTTGCTTTCTAGGTTAGTTGTAGAGTCTTTGGCTATTAACCTTGTGCTTGGAAGAGGTGCAGTATCTTAAGCAGCTAGGAGGTAATCAAGTCAAGTCTCTCTCTTTAGGATGAAGTGAGATCAGTTAGTTTTTAACGCTTAGAAAATGAATTTTTTCATGATGATCATTCCATTTGATCATCTTTTTCTTGCAAAATCAGGAAATGAAGTGCTGAAATTAGGCTAGGGCAGATTGTTTTAGAGAGAGTGAATGCTTGAAAGAGGATGGGCTAGAAGTCTAAATTATCATGAAAAGGCTCAAGGAGAAATGATTAAGTTATCAAAGTTTTGAGGTCACTAAATTATCCATTACCCCTTACTTCCCTTTGCATACCCTTCCACTACCCACCTTCCTTTCCACCCTTCATAACCCCGATCCTATGCTAACCTACCCCCATGACTCCCCATTCCTCGACACCTTCCTCATCGCCTCTTCTTTACCACATCCCCTCATCCCTTCATCCCACGACACCCTTCCAACTCGCTATCTTCGACCCCCCTCCACTAATGTGCCACATGCTTGGGCCCCACGAACTCTAAGTTGGAAATAAAAGAGTTTTTTAAAGCATTACCAATGCCATCTTAGAAGCTAGGTCATCACTTCCTATGCCTCTCCCAAAGCATAAACTAACATTTCCATTAAGTCCTTTAAAGCACAAACTAAAGATGATGACTTGCAGTGAAGCCTCCAATGAGCGAACTAAGGAGTGATGACTTCTAGTTACCCCCTCAAAGCACGGACTAAGGATTTATTATTTCCAATCAAGCTCCAAATCAACGAGCTAAGCATTGAACACGTACAATCAAGCACAAAATGTGCAAAATAAGCATTTCCTTTGACCTATCAAAGGTTGCATAAAGGAATGCTATGAGTGGATTTAAGGTAGATGGTGTTGTGACCTTTTCACACCTTGCCCCATTGCAAATGGGGACCCCCTCTTTTTTGCTCGTAGTCCTAGGTCTTAGCTAGTCTAGAAGTAGTCAAGTCTCTCTTTAGGTCAGATTGGAGTCGTTATAGCTCTCAATGCTTAACTGATAGATAGAGGTCAAGATGGTCAGCAAATGATGCTTCATAGTGCAATTGTCAAGTTAGGTCAAGGTATGAGTCTTAAGTGTGGCAAACAGTCAAGCAAGCAAGTGGACACCCTTAGGTTAGAACGTAGAAGTGAGGAAGTGATGATCAAATAACTGAGATTAAGTTCTTGATGAAGATAATTCGAGGTCTTGGTGATGATGAAGAGAAAGAAACACCAAGTCAACTGTATGAAGAAGCTACTTTATACTTGGTGAAATCAACAAGTTATGATGTTGAAGTGAGTCGTCCATGACTCACCAAAATCCATGACTGTGAAGGTCTTGGTGATGATGTTTAATGAAAGTGATGATGATAGGGTCTTCCCCTTGAATTCTCCAAGTTGGAAAGCAAAGGCAATGAAGTGATCAAATGATGAAGTAATCAACTCAAAGTGAAGGTCATTGAGTTTATCCTTGAGTCGCTCAAATCCATGACCTGTGGAAATCCACGACTTGGGGTTCATGGAAGGCAACGACGAAGGTAGGTTACAAGGTCCCAATGACTTTATGAGCGATAACGAATAGGCCTTGAAGTGAGTTGGATGAAGAAATCAACATGATGAATGTGAGTGATGAAGATGAACCCATGACTTGAGCACATCCTTAACTTGCTAAAATCCATGTCTCAAGCATCAAGATAGCAAGTTTGATCCATGAAGTGAAGGAGAAATGGTGAACTTACTCAATCGTTGACTTGGAGAATGAGGATCAACATCATATTGAAGGTGAATTGATCGACTAAGTGTTGGAGTTGGCAAGCTTGAATAATGATGATGACTATCCTCCACTCACCAAAATCCATGAGCTAGAGAAATCCACAACTTGGAGGTGGATGTGAGCAATTTTATCCTTGAGTTGACAGAATCTGTGACTTGACAAAGGTAAGTGCAACATCATGATGTTTGATCAAATAGGCGACTAAGTATGATGAAGAGGGAAGTGATCAAAGCAACCATGACTTGAGGAAGGCAAGTGGATTATCCTTGGGTCTCCAAAATTCACGCCCTTCAAGAATCAACGACCAAGTTCTAGGTGGCAATGAGTAGGGCTAAGGCAAGCAAGTCGACTCTTGAGAAATAAATGTTTTAATTCAAATTTGAAAAAGAGAAAGCATGTTAGCTATGCATAGGAATTTGAAACAAGGGTTGGCCTCCTAGGAAGATGAGTCACCTAAGGTCATGTCTATTAGATGAAGTGCCTATATATGATGGATTGGGCATTTCATTTGCTCAATCATCCAAGCGATTCCTTCACCAATAAATGCGAGTTTTCCCTCATTTCAGCAGACTTCCTTCACCAAGCAGCGAACTTATTACATTAGCAGAGAATTTTGTGTGGTCATAGTGATCTTTGATCAGCATTGAAGCAGGTTCCAGCAAATTTCATATCACAAGCAGCAATTTTAATCAACAGCACAAAGAGGACGTTCAGAAAATTCAATCTCAGCAATCAACATTTGATCTTTCAAGCAAATTCCACCGACTTTAAGGATGGTTTTCTGAACATTAACATCACTTGATTAGCATTCAAGGCTCACATCAGGTTTGGTTTTTGCAAATTTTGAAACGATTCGTTAGTTTGAGACCTTATTGTGGGTAATTTGGTGCAAATTATATGCAGATCAGACTTGTGAAAAGTCCTAATACTTGGAAATTCTTTCAATTTTGATCAATCTCAAGCTATCAAATGATGAATCCTGTCCTTAATTGCTTTTTATTGCATTGACATGACCATTTTCAAAAGCAAAATCTGAGTTTATAGAGGGTTAGTGTTTGAATTGAAGCTAAAGTTATAGCAATTCAATAGATTTTATGATAGACTTTTTTTGCAAGGTTTCCAAAATTGAATTACTTTCTTTGCTAATGATTTTCAAGCCTTTACACTTTAATATCCTTTCAAAACCCTAATTTAAATAACTTTCATAGGTGAAAGATAATAGCCCCAAAGACTAGAGGAGTTTTAATGCAAACTCTCATGAAGGAAGATTCAGAAGGAGTGCTATTGGAGTCGAGGATCACGTCACTTTGGGCTAGCATTGAAGATACCAACCTAGGCCAAGTTCGACATGAGAAAGTCCCAAGGACCTCTCTACAAGAGTAAACCCTCTTGAGTATCAAAGAAGATGCTTGAGAATGGAATTGTGCAAGAAGTTGGTTTTGCTCCAACTATTCAATGCAACGAGTTGATAGTGGAATGTGCCAAGCACTACAATGTCGACACCAGATAGATAGTGGCACCTGACGGCATGGTCCTAGCATACGAGCCCACCATCAATGAAGCATTCAACATACCTAATCACAAGAACATGATATACAAGAATAAGGAAGGAGCACAGATGATTTATGATGACGACCCAAAGAAATGCTTGGGCATCATCAATAAATATTGGATATCAAAGGCTAGGTCTCATCCTTCCAAGATGCCTAATAAGCTACACCGAGTGGACTTCTAGGAGGAATATGACGACTTGATCACATTGCTCAATCGAATCATGGGAAGTCCTCATGCCTCTTATTTTGAGATTTCTATGTTTTACTATGTGGAGGTAGTCACAATAGATGAAGAGATGGTGAGTTGGGGAAGGATCATAAGCAACAATATTGATCAACAATTGAGGAGGCTAGAGTGCACTGAGCAATTCTACATGAGTTCCTACATAGTCTACTCACTTGCAAGAGCTTATGGATACAAAGGATTAACATAGAAAGGTCCAATTGGAACTAGAGAAGGAGAGATAAGGGTGTGTGAATGCTACCCACAACTGCACTTCCACAACAAGGCACACTTGAGGAGAGTGAATGATGCCTTCTCCATGCATATAGTTAGGACATTGCAAGGTGCCATCCATTAGAGTCTATCCTCGCAAGCAAAGGAATTAGTGAAGAAGTATGGAGCTTGGTTCATACAATATCCCTAGTTCACCTACATAGAGTTCAAAGATGCTCGTCACCACCATATAAGCTTCCAAGGTATTTGTTGATGTGTTTTTTATGCACATAATATTTCAGAATAAAATACCAAGGTAATTTACCCTCTCTTGAACAAAATCACCTCAAATGCTAAGGGTAAGATCAACTAAAATGATTCCAGGGTTTCTACATGTCAGGTCTTGACGAGTGGGTAACTCAATGGTCGATGTGAATTGTTTTGTTCACTTGGGGACTTACACAAATGTTCGAATTATCTTCTTTGATCATGAAATATATGGAATAGGTGTGCTAACAACTTAGGATTTAGCAGTGTAGCTCTAGGATTAATTCTAACAAGACTTATGAAAAAAGGGGCAAAAGGAATAGGGTTCAGGAAATCTATTCTAAGCCTAGGAATGTAGGAAATGATGAACAAATTTAGTGGAATCAAACCAGGCAAGGTCTCACAAACAGGTATTGACACAAGCTTAGTGCAATCAGCCATGGTATACTTATTGATTTTCAAACTATTACCATCAGACGTTGACACCATCCAAGTTGATGCTTGTCATGGGATGCATAATAATTGAAGTTAAGCTTACTCAAATTTCAAGCTGACCACACAAGGCGCACTACAAGAGGCTAGTGGTATGGATTACGGATTCCACACAAATATATTCAACAAATCTTCCACTCAATCTAACAAACATGAAAACAAATTCTAATCTAAGATTTTAATCTAACTTGGAGGAATTGATAATGAATGCAAAACATTTGAAGAGCAAAATCACCAACAAATTGAACAATGATTTAGAGTCAAATAGCTGGAGCTTATACCAACAATTCTACAAAAAATCTCTCTTACAAATGAGAGACAATGAGGTATATATAGAGTCTCATACAAAATGGATGGCCAAGATTAAAACTAAATCAAAGGCCAAGATCATGCCAACAAAACCCTAGAATAGCCCTAATTAGGGTTTACATAAAAATGGTGCCACCAACTTATGGCCCAATAGAAAGATACCTAGTCATCAAATAGGGAATCTTCGAGAAGATTCCTCCCTGCATCTCTCTCACTCCTAGCATACTCCAAGAATCTAGCCAATACAGAATCTAACTCCATGGAAATGCTAGGTAAGGTGTTGTTGTAAATCAATCACGTCTAATCTGTCTGAGCAAGCATCTGAAGTGTTCTCCCAATCTGGCATGAGCTTCTGTGAACTATGAACATGAATCAACAAAGAGACCAAATCATCCATTTGACTCTTCTTCAAAGAGTCCAATTGACAAAAATACATAAGTTTCATCTTGTCTCTTAATTCGGCTAAGTGTAAACCACTAACATCACTAACATCAACACCCAATAACTCCTCAATTGAGGCAAGGATCTTCAACTGAATATCCTGAATGGATCCTTCCATCTCTGTACAACTCAGCTGGGCGTTCTCATAAGTTGATTTTTTCATGGCTAATGAACAATACCAGCCATGGAAATCATATCTGTCTCCACTGTGCACAATATTCTCCCTGATCAATGTGGTCTTGGGAATCCTCTTCAAAGCTCTGAAGCGTGGAATAGTCCTCTCCTAGATAGGACGGAATTCTTCCAAACTCCCTCCAAATACTGGATTTTGAACATGAGCCCTGTTGTCCTATCATATGTCTAGACAAACTGAGTAAGGAAATCAATTTGCTTATTTTCTTGCACTTTCAATCCATTTCTCCACCTTCGAGAGTGTATCTCTCGCTACCTCATAGTGTGAGTGTAGTCCATGATCAACTGCAATAGGGGAAATAAGGGTGGGATTCTCACGCCTTATCCCTGCAATGTACTCTCT
Source organism: Cryptomeria japonica (assembly GCF_030272615.1). Taxonomy (NCBI): domain Eukaryota; kingdom Viridiplantae; phylum Streptophyta; class Pinopsida; order Cupressales; family Cupressaceae; genus Cryptomeria; species Cryptomeria japonica. The sequence goes on along the minus strand of NC_081415.1, from coordinate 610,551,488 downwards.
AAGTCTGATATTCTCTTTTCTGTACTTCTCCTACTCTTCAATCTCTCTATCCAATCTCGCATTGATCGCCCTAAGGTTATCACCAACCTTCTGAAATTCTTACTCTCTTGTAGTACGGCCGAGGGCAATTGAAGTAATTTGGAAATCTATAGGAGTAGCAGTGTCTGCCATCACACCTCCAATAGGAACAACTACTTGCGCAATCCACATTCCTGTCTCATCTCTCGCTGTGTGACAAGATCTCAGCTCTCTTAGGCTCTTTCTCCTTATTGCTCCTAGCTAAGTAGTGATCAATGTTGTCAATAGGCTATACCTCTATCATTTTCTTACTTTTCTCCATACTCTTAATTAGCCAACTAGGAATAGCGGACATCTCCATATCGTCATCGAGACACATCTCTCGATCAAGCCCTCTCAATGTCGAGATAACATCATCATCATCATCAGGATCATTCCTAGTCAAATCATATGCATTCTTCCCCAAACTAACCTCCAATAGGACAGTAGGGGATCTCGGCTGATCATCATCCTCATTTGGTGGAGCAAATGTCGCTGTGGCATGTAAATCCTGGATATTCTCTGGTAGTATCATTGTGTTGGAGCATTGCTGGATCTCCTTGTTTTGTTCTGTCATTTCAACTTCTTGACCTCCTCAATCTTATTCCTTCTAGCCTTGACTTCTCCTGGTGTGTTCTTTCTTCTCTTGGGAGCTTGACTCTCCTCATCCGTGTGAATCCTGAGATCACTGATAGTCCTCTGATCATCGTCGGAAGCGGATTCTTCCGGTTTCATCTTTTCATAAGTGAAGGAAACACCCATATCAACTAACTTATTCATCTGAATATCTACCCATGCTTGGGAGAAACTCAAGACCTCTCTTGTCAATACATTCAAATCTATATCTTCTGACTCTGACCAATTAGGCAATAAGATCGCCTTCTTCATTTCATTTTCATATTGTGGATGCGTATGATCTCTGTCATCTAACACCTGATCAGGAATGAGGAAAAGTCCACACTTCCTCATGAAATCCACTAATATTTTGGACCACATTCGTCTTTTCACTGTCTGCTCGTCCATCAGGTTGGCCCAATAATCTTCTATGTCTACCTTGTGGATGAACTTCTCTCCCTTGATCCTTCCAACTTTCTTATTTGGATCAAACCTTTCTCTTTTCTTATATGTTGCAAATCGATAGAATGCAAGCTCCTCACTCGCAGTGCTGGCGGCTAGGGCGGACTGACAAACCTCCAATGTCTTCCCAACTGAAATAGGGAATGTCATGCCTGTCCTATGCTTCTCTTTTTGAATGGAATCAAACTTTGGAAGTTGTCTCACCACTTCCAACAAGATCATTCTGTCAGAAGGATACCTAGGAAGTTTGTAAGGTTCGGATTAAAATCCATTAATCTTATGGTATGTGAAAGTGGGAAACTATATATACCACGATCCATATTTCTCTATCAGCTCTGTTGCCTCCTTGGACAACCTCCAGTGGATTGCACCTTGCAGCATCCGCGTGATGTACATTGTGAATACATCATTCACTCTCTTATAATCTTCAATTCTATACATGTTCAGCTGCGAATAGCACTCATAACTCCTGAATTGTCCTTGCCCATTCCCAACTTCACCTCTGCATATCAATCCTTTGTATGTAACAAACCGTGCAAGCAGGTATACCGAGTAGGAAGTCATGGCGAATGACTTGGACTGCTCCACATTCCTCAGCTGAAAGTCTAGATTGTCACTTATGATTCTAGACCAATTTATCAACATTCCTTTTAGACAATCCTGGAAGAAATAGAACATCCATCCATCGTATATTGCACCCTGGGGCATCCCCATCACTCGGTTAAGGAGGAATACCAAATCACTATATTCCTCTTTGAAATCTGTGCACATGAGTGTCTTGGGAGCCTTGGAATGATGAGGTCTAGGCTCAATCATCCACTCCTTATTCACCATGGTCTTACACGCATCCATCTTCTTCTTATATCGGTCTTCATATTCATCTTTAGTTACATTCTTCATGTTTGCTCCACGTGGAATTCCAAATACTTCAGCAATTGCATCCTCAACAAGGTAGGCAATGACGACGCCCTTAGGAGTCTTGACCATTCGGGAGCGAGGACCATAACATTGTGCACGCTCCGGGATAAGCTCACTGCACTGTATGGACAGTGGAAATTAAGTGGCTTGAAAAATGCCACTCTTTATAATGTTCACATACACTTGGGAAGGAATCTGGCTTCCAATTCCTAACATATGCTGTCACATTTGGTTCAGGTTTAGGAAATGCATGTTCGTGTCCATAATCTCATTCCATCTGGATGACATCTTGGATTCTGGATAGAATCCAGTCTCAAGTATCTTCTGTTGTTCTCTCCTTTCCTTAAGTCCAGACTTCAACATCGCACTTGTACGAAGCTTGAAGTTAGAACTTAGGAAAAATAAAAATATTTTAAATAAAATTCCTGACTTAATGATTTAGACTAATTAGGTGTAAGAACCCAACTTGGCTCTCCTCTGCTGACTGTTTCTTTTGAATGCAATAGATTTGAATTTGTTTTGGTTTTTGAATGTTTATAGATTTTTTGTGTTTTTTTTTGGTAATAATGAGCAATGAAACAATACTGGAATAAACTCCTATGCTTAAAATAATACTGGAACAATAATATTACTGCTAGAATTAATTTACGAAACTATCAAGGGAATGTTTGTTCTGTTTTATGGCCAATATGCCTGGAAAACAAATTCATTACAATGTAAGATAAAAACCTAATTTTTGCTGTCCCAGTAGTTGAAAAAAATCTGCCAACTGCAAATTTTAATTTTTTTGAAAAAATTACTGTTCACGCGGTACTGTAGCAATCCGTACGGCGGCACTATTCACACGGTACTGTTCACGCGGCACTGTAGCAGTCCGTATGGAGGTACTGTAGCGTTTACTGTAGCACGGGTACTGTAGCAGCAATTGTATTTTGAAATGATTGTTTCAATTCTGATTTTTAATGGCTGCCAAATGAAATTGTAGTTCTGCAATTAATATATATTCGAAAATCTGCATACCTGTTGTGACCATTTCACACATCGCCCCATCGCAAATGGGGACCCCCTCTTTTTGCTTGTTTTTCGCTCGTTTTCGCTTTCGTTTTTAGGGTTTTGCTAGTCAGTTGGTTGTCTGGATTTAGGGCCAGGCCTTGAGGTTTTAAATTTTGCCTTTTCAAGCCAAAATCCAGTTGTTTTTGAGAGCTTTTTGAGCTTCTTTTCTAGAATGCAAATTTTGAATGCAATGATTTCACCAAAATAGTCTAATTTTCAATTGGAATGTTCATGCAGAGCTTAAATTTTTCTAAGTGTTGACCGTCAATGTGAATTTTTGTCCGATTGAATATTTTGACCAAATTTTGACCTTTTTTGAATTTTGATCCTGGGCATTGGAATTGATTTGTTTTCGCCTTGTGAAGTGTTAAAATGTGAAAAATCTTGTTATTTTGACCTGTAGGAGCAAAATCGCTCCTGTCCCTTAGTGAAGGACGGGAGCTCATTTTCAAATACCTCATCATCCTTGCAGAGTCCAGACAAATTTTACGTTTGAAGTGATGGAGAACGGCGAGATCTTTCCATTGAATATAAATTGAAGATTTTCATGAGCACAGAAATGCCTCCAGGAGGAAAATCGCTCCTGTCCCTCAGTGAAGGACCGGAGCTATAATTCAAATTTCGCCTTGTCCTTGCAAGATTTCGAGAGCTTAATGATTTGAGGACGTCCAAGGGAGGATGCTTTGCCAAATGAATATAATTTGATATGCAAAAACAAAGGAAAATGACCTATATTGACTAAATCGCTCCTGTCCCTCTCCAAGGGACCAGGGCGAGGTACCTTGTAGCTCTCGTCCCTCTCCCAGGGACCAGAGCGATTTCCTTCATTATGCAAAATCCAGACAAAGTTCAAGGCGAGTTTACGTTCAAAAACAAGGGAAAACATGAGATGAACGCATTGAATATAAATTGAAGATTTTTGGGATGACCATACCAGTGTTAAATGCCTAGTTCGCTCCTGTCCCTCAGGAAGGGACCAGAGCGATTTTTGATATAATTGCTTTTCTTGCAAAGTTTCAAATGATGTCGAGGCATGGACGAATAGAGTGAAGAAGGACGAGTCCGTTGAATATAAATTTGGGAGGTGACAAAGTGAAATGAAGGCCACAAGAGCAAGTTCGCTCCTGTCCCTCTCCAAGGGACCAGGGCGATACAATGGTTGTATTGCTTCTTGTTCATGTTTAAACCGATCCAAGTCAAGACGAAGGGTGGCGAAGACATTTTAGGGCATTTCCATCAAGCGCAAGGTTGTAAAGGTCATCACATGGAAGGAATGTGCACTCTAAGACCCATATCGCTCCTGTCCCTCTCCAAGGGACCAGAGCGATATTTCCATTAAGGCATCGATTTCAAAGGACAAGCAAATATTAAGTTACCAAGAGGACTTAAAGGACGTCATTTCACGCAATGAAGATAATTGCAAGTTGGTAAAAACAAGAACAAGCTCGCAATGATGAACTTCGCTCCTGTCCCTCTCCCAGGGACCAGAGCGATATTAGATATATTTGATCAATTCATGCAAGATTTACGTAAGGACAAAATTTCGCAAAGTCTTAGAGGGTCCACGGAAAGGTAGAAAGGTGATGCATGAAGATTTCAAACGTTAAATAATCACCAAAATGGACCTAGGGATCATATCGCTCCTGTCCCTCTCCAAGGGACCAGGGCGATTTGCTTTGGATTCCTTGTTTTGCTTTAAGATCAAGCTAAGTCAAGACGTCCTAAGATTGCATATGGTCCAAGGCACCGTTTGAAGATAATTCGCAAGGGTTTTGAACGTCCAAACATCGCCAAATAATGTAAAGGCCCCATATCGCTCCTGTCCTTTGGACAAGGACCAAGGCGATACTATCAAAACACTCACGTTCCTTCAAAGATCAAGGCGAAGCGAGGTTAGGAAGCGCGAAGGACGACGTTTGAAGGACATTGCAAAGGAGATCGAAGTTTAAAAGTCGCCAAGATCAAGGAGAAATGATGGATCGCTCCTGTCCCTCTCCAAGGGACAAGGGCGATGGTCCCTTTAATACGTCCAAACACATAATGAAGACAAATGGAATAAGCGCGAAAGGAATGAGCATAGATGTTGTTCGCCCTACAATGGAAGTTCGAAGGTCAAAGATACAAGATGAACGTGAAGACATGGAGATCGCTCCTGTCCCTCTCCAAGGGACAAGGGCGATGTTAGGCAAAACACATGATATTCTTTGAAAATCACGTTAAGACAAGGACGCACAAGGTTTTAAATGACATTTGGAAGATGATACAAGGAAAGGATCGTACCAAAATGGAGGATTTCAAGCAAAAACCTTAGGATCGCTCCTGTCCCTCTCCAAGGGACCAGGGCGATAATGGTCTTAAGATGCACTTGCTCGCACAAGAAAGAAATTCAAATTCGAAGGACCACCAGATGATCGATTTGGGACGTGGAAATGAAGGAGTTGAACGTTGAAAACGCAAGAATCAAGACCAAAATCATGGATCGCTCCTGTCCCTCTCCAAGGGACCAGAGCGATGAGGTACGTCCCTTTATTTTCATATTTTTGGCGCCAAATTAAACAATTCAAATTTCCTTGAATGCTAAATCGATTTAAAATTTGAAAATCTTATTTATTTAGCAATTAATATGAAGTTAAACATTTATTAATTATTTTGCCTTTATTAGAATCGAAATTTGCAAATTAAAAAAACGCAAGGCATTAATAATTAATTATTTAATTAATAAAAAATCGATTTGAGCGCTCAATTAGGCAAGTCGGCCTTGTCATTTCATTACAAATCATTTAAAAAATGGTTTTATTTTTATCAAGTCCGCCTAAGGGAGGAAGGATGAACGCGCTATATAAGGGGAGTGGAATTATCATTTTCTACATCATTATTTTACCTTCCTTCATGCGAATTGAAAGAGGCGAATATAGTGCGAGTTTCATTCATCCAAGGGTGGCGCGCTTAGTTATCAAAAGGTGGTGCGATTTCAAACCAAAGGTGGCGCTAATATCATCAAGTATAGAGTGCGAATTACGTTGAAGACCAAGGGTGGTGCGAATTTGAAGACCACACCAAGCGCGAACTTGAGGATACACCAAGGCGAATTTGCTAAGGACTTGGAGACCACACCCAGGCGAATTTGAAGATCCATTTGAGACCACGTCCAAGGCGATAATTGAAGATCACATTCTCTCCAGAGGTGGCGAGGTCAATTTTGAGGAGATCATATTGAAGATTATCTTATACCTCAAATTTTGCCTAGGCAAATTTTGTTTTTGCATTCTAGAGTTAGCTCTCTATCGAGGTATGGCGATTTAATTGTTATTGCTTTATTCATTCATCGTCATATTTCAAATTTTGAAATTTTGAATTTTGAATCTCTTGGCTCAATCGTTGTATTTTAGGAAATGATAACTCTAGAGACTTATCACGTGGTTTCCTAAAATTTATCTCTCTTATTTACGTTATTTATTGCAAAATCTATTTCTTATAATGAAATGTTGTGTAGGTATGGCGACCCCAAAGGCGGGAGCATCCACCAGTCGCTCGGCTCTCATGAAAGAAGATCAGAAGACCGAAGAAGTGGAGACCAAGATCGTGTCCAAGTGGAGCAACATTGGAGATACCAACTTGGGGAACTTTAGCACAAAGAAGTTCCGGGAGGTCCCTTACATCGGCAAGCCATCACCTGTCGCCCGGAGAATAATAGAGAGTGGCATCATCAAGGCGGCCGGTTTTCCTCCAGCCATTCAGTGCCACGAGTTGATGATCGAGTGTGCCCGTCACTACAATCCACAGTCCAGGACAATTGTGTCCAATGAGGGAAACACTTTGGCGTACCTTTCAGAGGAAGCCATAAGTGAAGCCTTCCATCTTCCAGAGCACAGGGACATGATATACAAGAGCATTGAAGGAGCCAGATCAGTGTACGATGATGATCCAGATGCTTGCCTAGGCATAATCAACAAGAACTGGCTACTTAAGAGTCGTCCTCGTCTGAGCAAAGTACCGAACACACCACACAGGATTGATTTCCAAGAGGAGTACAGAGATTTGATTACCATGCTCAACAGAGTCACAGGAGCACCTCATGCCTTCTATTTTGAGAAATGGATGTTTTACTTCATCCAGGTGATTGTTCAAGGAAAGGGTACAATACATTGGGCTAGGATAATTAGCCATTGCTTGGACGTACAGTTGAGAAGACTCAGGGCTACTAAGTCCTTCCACATGAGTTCATACGTCATCTATGCCTTAATCAGGAGCGTTGAGTACGCAGGACTACCTCACAGAGGAGTGATTGGAAGAGGACCCGGCGAGGTCAGAGTTTGTGAATCCTATACCTACTTGCATCATCCACCAGGGAAGAACTACAAGTTAATCAATGATACTTTCACGATGAACATCACAAGGACGTTGCAAGGAGGGATTCACAACAGATTGTCTCAGGATGCCCAGGAATTCATCAAGAGGTACGGTGCTTGGTTCATTCAGTTTCCCAAGTTCACTTACATTAGAGTGTATGGATGTCCTTTACCTCCATACATGTTGCCGAGGTACCCGACAGATAGAATTGTGTTACTTGAAGTAACAAGGCAGTTGGCAGCATATGTGAAGGCATTCAGACACAGACATCAGAATGGAGTTCAGGTACCTATTATTTTGGGTAATTCAGTTGAGGTATGTCCTAATGTCTTAGCCATGGATGACGCAGAGAAGGAATTAGCCTTGTATCCTTTTTCATCTTTTGCTTGGAGGAATAGTTTTGATCCACATGGACACTTAGAGGAGACGGTCGGTAGAAGATTTAGACATGAGTACCAAATTGAAGATTTTATGATGAATCTCCTAGATGATCTTGGAGTGAAACGTAAGATACATTCTAGATTGCCTTTGGATTTCATCAGGAAATGTAAGATTTACAGAGTAGCCGACCAAGCTCAGGACAACGGCAGGCACATCCAATCTTCATATGATAGAGAAAGCAAAACAATAAGTTTGAATTGGAATGAGCCCGAGGCCGTGGATTTAGATGATTTGATGGCACCAGTCTTGTCTTGTACTCGCAGATGGGTAGACGTTCAGCATCAGAAGTTGAGAGAACAAGGCATAGCCATGTCTTTTACTTTGGAAGAGAAACCAGCCGAAGGTGGAGCCAGTGTTAGTGAAGGCAATCCTAATCCTAGGAATTCAGGTGAAGGTAACCTTCGATGTGCCAGTGAGGGCAATCTCCATTCGAGAGGTTCGAAGAGAGAGGAAAGATCAGAAAAGAAAGAGCCTTCCAAGAAAAAGCAAGGTGCCAACAAAGATCAAACACCAGGTACTTCTTCCAGGCCAGAGGATAGAACAGTTCAAGTGGAAGAGTCCATGGAATCGATGGTACAGAATGACAGACAGGAGGAAGAACAGGCACAGCATGTTTCATCCGATGGATCTCTCCAAGACTATGATTTAGATAATGATAATGAAGTAACATCTCCTCCCAGACAAGAAGAAATAGTACATAAAGAGATTCAAGTTCAAGAGACAAGATCGAATATCCCAGATTGGTTGAAGGAAAGATTGACTAAGGTGATCGTAATTGAGGACGAGGACAGTGCAATTGATTTAGAGAGCCTCGTGGGACGTTCACATATGACAACAGAGAAAAAGAAGGCTACAAAGATGTCCAAGATGATTCGAGATGAGACTGGATCTAGAAAACTGCAGATAGCTACACCGGCAGCAGACAAATATGAGGGTGAGATCCTAGCAGAAGACTATCATATACAAACTATTGAGTTAGGCCCATCTACAGCAGAGCAGACTTTAGATGATGCCACCGACACATTTGAGGCATTGAAGGACAAGTTTAGAGAAGAAGTAGAAAAGAATAGAAAGCTTGAGAAAGAGGTCGGTGCATGGAGAACATATTTCAGTCACATCAATGAACCTTTGGGACGTCAGGATCCAGTTAGATCACCATTGCAGGCATTGCCCCTTCAATCAATCAATGAAGCAGAAAGATTCAGGAACCTGGTCCAGCGTACATGTAGTTGGATGGATAGATCTCACACGGTGGCCATTGAGTTTGTTACAAGGATGTTGAAGATCACCCATCAGGCTATCCAAGTTCTTGAGATTATTCACAGATTGATGGCAACAGTAGCTGCATTTGCCCATACCAAGGACGTTGTCATCCCTGTCATGAAAGTTATAAGACACACATCCAGAAGAATTTTAGCACAAGAGAGGATCTTAGAAGGTGATTCTCACAGTTTGTTTCAGTGGTCAACCTTACTCCATATAAAGAGTGTTCTCTTTGAGGACATCAGCGTTAGATGTGGTCAAGTTGAGGAGGTGATCAATCCGATCCAGGACAGAGTATTTGAGGTACTTCGTACCATTCTTGGCAGAAGGATCGAGGTCGAGACAAATGTGGATTTACAAGAATTTGAGGATAGAATCAAGATCATCTTTTGCAAGGACGCAGATGTTACAGATGAGCAGTATGATCAGATGTATGCCACCATGCTCCTGATTGATAGAACAAAGGAACTTGAACCTACTTGGGACACAGCTCTTCTAGATGCATTTGATCAGGTTATCCATTTAGAGGAGAGTATCAAGAATCTTCCCGAGATTCCAAGCACAGAAATCGAAGGAATCGTGACAAAATTCATTGCATATGCTAAGAAAGAGAATTGGAAAGGGAATAAGATTCTAGATGAAAGGTTGTTACAGATGACATGACATCTTGTTTCTCATTGGCTGATACCTCCTAGATTTTTGTGCCAAATTTAATATTTGGCTATGTATTTAATATTGTTCAGTAAAAAGGAGGTCATTTGTAACAAACCCTAATTAGGGTTTAGGTGTCATGATCTTGTCCATTGATTTACTTTCAATCTGGACCTTTCATTGTAACTGGGGATGCTATTTATACCCCCATTTTTCATTTCATTTGATAATAGAAAAATAGTGAATAAGTGTGAGAGATAATAGTGGATGTAATAGAGAGATTAGAGTTAGAAGCAATTTTATTTTGTAGCAAGATTGAGTCTTGAAGAGAGAAATTCAAGCAATTGTTGTATATGATGACTTGGAAATCAATAAAATATTGAAGTTATGGTGTTTTGTTGCAAATTTCTTAAGTTATCTTCATGGTTGTTGGATGTACTTGAATCACGCTCAATCAAAGTAGTTTGTTAATTTGAAAGACTAAGTGTGAGATTCGATATTTGGTAGGATTCGCAATCCAAACCACTAGCTTCTTGCTGATTGTAGGAACGCCTTGCGTGGTCGACTGGAAAACATTTTGAGTCCTTAACCTTCAAGCATTTTCGTATCTAGGATATGTACCTTCGTAGTAGTGTCCTTGGTCTTTGATGCATTGAATACCATTATTACCTTAGAAGATCGCACTAATTTCAATTGAGTTGTTATCTTATGGCAAAATTGAAGTTGGTTGAGTCTTGCCAAATCTCATTCATGCTAAGTCGTTCATAGGGTTAGGCTAGATTAGACTTACTTAAGCCCTGTCCTTTTTCCATTTTTTTTTTGAAAGTTCCTTTTAGTTTAGTAAAATCTTCGAACCTTTGAATCCGTAAGACGGCTTGGAGGAAACAGCAAATCACATCATACCATTAAAAAGCTTGTCCACACGTGGAGATCCCACTAAAAGAACCTTGGAGTCCATCTAACTGATCCTTTTTGCAGATCTTCAGCAGTTAGAGACTATTTTCTCAAGAGAGGATAAGATGCCTGTCGGTATTTTATTCTGTGTATGATTGTGTACAAAATACACGTCAACAATACCCTAGATGTCTTCCCTTCTTTTTAAAGCCCAAATAGAACTCCAGAATGAAGCTCTCCTGAAATGCCAAATTTAGTGGATATTTCACCACCTCAAATGGTTGCAACACTGAAGAATTGTCGCTCTCCAATGGCTGACTGAATCAAAAACCCTTGGCTTCTTCTCCCAAGTTCATAACAAACAAATATCAATTCTCTGGATGGATGATATAAAATGAGCTCTTAAGTCCCTTCTTATTCTTTCTTATGAGAGCTCGAACACTTTCTTGGCCAATGTGGGATTAAAGACATATTCACACATTATAATATTAAAGTGACTTTATTATTATAAAGTTACTTTATAACTTTATAATAACATTAAAATATTTAAATAAATCACTTAAGTCACTTTTAATTAAATTAATTAAATATAAAGTCACTTTTTTTAATTTTATTTTATTTAATGACTTAATAAGAAATTAATTTAATCAATTTCTCCTTATTTCTCCACTTAGCCTTCGGAGAATGTAAAGGCTAAGAACTCCAATGAGATCCTAAAAAGGTGGGGACATTACAGTCCGCCCTTCCTGAAATTGCTTGTCCTCAAGCAACTTCAACTCCGGATGCTGCAAAATCTCCTCATTCTCCCAAGTAGCATCCTCTACTGGCAAATCCTTCCACTTCACCAAATATTCCCGGATGTTACGTCTCCTCAAGTTCCTTTCTCTGAAATCAATGATAGCCTCCGGTATCAAAACAAGTTTTCCCTCATCATGCAGGGGTGGTAGTACTGTAGAAGGCACAATATGATGTCCTAGCGCCTTCTTGAGGCGTGACACATGAAAAACGTTGTGCACCTTGCTCTCTGCCGGTAAATCTAACTCATAAGCCACCTCTCCCACTTTCCTGATAATCCTAAATGGACCATAGTATCGTGACTTAAGTTTCTCGGCACCACTCTTCTTGAGAGTGGATTGACGGTAAGGCTGCAACATAAGATACACCATATCTCCAACCTCAAAAGTCCGCTCAGTCCTCTTTTGATCTGCATACTGCTTCTGCTGATTCTGTGCCTTAGTTATATTATCCTTGAGAGTCTTAACAATGTCTTGACTCTCCTGTAACAAATCACCTGCACTGGGCACTCTACTGTCACTCAAAAGCAGATCCATAAAATTGGGTGCCTCATACCCATACAGGGCCATAAAGGGTGACATCTGAATAGACATGTGATAAGTGGTATTGTAGCAATACTCACAGAGATAAATCCACTTTACCCATGCCTTCTGTTGCCCTGCTATATAATTTCTGAGATATCCCTCCACCCATTTGTTCACTATCTCTGTCTGACCATCTGTCTGAGGGTGGTAGCTAGTACTCGGAGTGAGCTCTGTCGCACACAACCTGAATAGCTCCTGCCAAAAGTGACTCATAAACCTGCTGTCCCTGTCACTCACAATGCTCCGAGGTAAGCCATGTAATCTGAATATATCCTTGAAGAACAACTCTGCCACCTGTGTAGCAGTGTATGTAGCAGTGATCAGAAAGAAGTGTGCAAACTTCGTAAGGCGATCCACAACCACATATATGCAGTCCCTGCCTTGGGCCCTAGGCAGTCCTGTGATGAAGTCCATAGACAAACACTCCCACTTCCTATCAGGAATCGGAAGTGGCTGAAGTAAACCGGCTGGATAGGAGTGTTCTTGCTTATTCTGTTGGCAGGTGGGACACTCCCTAACATACTGAAGTACTTCTGCTTTGAGCCCTTTCCATGTGAAGCGCTCTCTAATCTGCCGGTATGTCTTGTAGTAACCAGGATGTCCTGCCATAGGTGAATCATGAAAAGATTTCAGAACCATCCTCCTCACTGCTGATCCTGGAACCAAAAATATTCGCCCTTTGTAAATGATGAGCTCATTCACAAGGGTGTATCTGCTGTCCTGAATATTCCCATCTATGAATCCAGCTGCCCAAGTATCCTTTGCATACTCTGCAAGGATCAAGTGTCTCCAATCCTCCGATATGTCTGTCAATAAGCTCAAATGGGGCCGACGTGATAAGGCATCAGCAACTACATTCTGTGTCCCCTTAAAATATGTAATGTCAAAGTCATAGGACTGTAACTTGCTCACCCACTTCTGCTGCCTATCATTGAGATCTTGTTGCCCCAAAAAGTATTTTAGGCTATTATGGTCGGTTTTGATACAAAATTTGCTACCTACCAAATATTGCCTGAATTTAGCCAAAGCATGCATAATAGCTAACATCTCCTTATCATATATGCTGAAGCTCCGCTCTGGCCCTCTCAATTTCCTGCTCTCATAAGCAATAGGGTGCTTCTCCTGCATAAGCACCGCTCCAATGCCCTCCCCGGAAGCATCACAGTGTAGCTCAAAAGGTTTGCTGAAATCTGGTAATGCTAACACTGGACAAGAAGTCATCAACTCCTTAAATTTCTCAAAACACTCCTGTGCCTCAGGAGTCCACAAGAAAGCTCCCTTTCTCATCAAATCTGTCAAGGGTGCTGCATGCCTAGAATATCCATCCACAAACCTCCTGTAGAAACCACATAATCCCAAAAAGCCCCTCAACTGTGTAAGGTTCACCGGTGAAGGCCACTCCACAATGGCACGAATCTTTTCAGGATCCATGCGTATGCCCTCTGCACTGATGATGTGACCCAAGTACAACAAATCTGTCATGCCCAAATCACACTTTGACTCCTTTGCATACAAGGACTCTCTGCCCAATATATCCAACACCGTGTCAAGGTGAACCAAGTGCTCCTCCCAAGATCTACTGTACACCAAGATATCATCGAAGAAGACAAGTACAAATTTCCTCAACTGAGGATGGAAAACCCGATTCATTGTTGCCTGAAAAGTAGCAGGTGCGTTAGTTAGCCCAAATTGCATAACTACAAACTCAAAATGGCCACAATGACATCTAAAGGCTGTCTTCTCAATGTCCTGCTCTCTAACTCTGATCTGGTGATAACCTGATCTCAAATCTATCTTTGAAAAGAAGCAAGCTCCATGAAGCTCATCTATCAACTCATCGATCCTAGGAATGGGGTACTTGTTTTTAATTGTCTTCCTATTAAGCACCCTGTAATCAATGCACATCCTCAATGTCCCATCCTTCTTCTTCACTAAGACCACTGAAGAAGCGAAAGGAGACTTACTTGGTCTAATGTGGCCCATAGCAAGTAACTCCTTTACGGTTTTCTCAATTTCATCCTTCAACCTCTTCGGATGCCTGTAAGGTGTAATCATGATGGGTTTAGCCCCCTCCTCTAACTCAATGATGTGCTCAATACCCCTGTCTGGTGGTCTACCTGGTGGAATGTCACTGAAAACCTTAGAGTGTTTAACTCTAAGCTCCTGAATATCAGGAGGATATTCAATCTTCTGCTGTCCCTCCTGTGATGGCATCAACATGCACTCTGCTGCCCACTCTACCTGATCATGTCGAATCAATCTAGCCATCCTCCGGAAAGAAACCATCCTGAGATCACTGTCCCTGATTGCCTTAAGAATATGTGTCTTCCCATTCACTTTAAACCTCATCTCCATCTCCTTGAGGTTAAGAGTGAACTCCCCAATATCATGCAACCAACTCATCCCAAGGACTATATCTGTATCTCCCATAGGCACAACATAGAAATCTGCCTTAAAGTCATAATTATTAACTTTCAATGGGAGTCCAGTGATCTTACGATCACATTTGAGGACATAGCCATCAGCTACCCTCACTCTAATTCCCCCAAACTCCTCTGTTTGTATGCCACGCTTCTCCACCATCCTAGCATCAATGAAATTATGAGTGGCACCTGTATCAACCAAAGTTATGACTCGCTGTCCAGCAAGCACTCCTCTCATCTGGAATGACCCTTCCTGCCTAATACTAGTGAGACGAGCTTCCCTAAGTTGCCCATCTCCTTCCCCATCCTTGGACTCCATTTTAGAGAAGTTTTCAGCCTTGTCTTCCTCTTTTTCACCATCTATTTCCTCTATATCAGACTGCTGATCTGAATTATCTGATTCTGATTCCTCATAGTATGCCCACATAACTCTGTTAGCTTTGCCCTTTGGTCTAAGAGGACAATCATGGTTTGCATCATAGGGTCCCTTACAGTAGAAACATAATTTTTTCTTCCTCAAATCATTTAATGTTTCCCTGTCAAAAGGTGCTGGAGTTTTATCTTTAGAATCATTTTTAAAATCAGTCCTCTCTGGTTTTTTATAAAATGGTTTGTTATCCTTACTAGAAGATGCTCCTTTGGACTGAAATTTGTTTGTTGGGACTGCATGTTCCATACTTCTTGCCTTTTTCATAGCTTCCTGTAAAGAAATAGGATCAAATGCCTTTATCCAACCTCTCAGTGGTTCGGATAGGCCCTCAATGAAAAGAACTATCAATCTACGCTCTGAAATGTTTGGCACCATGACTGCCAACCGCTGAAATTCACCAATGAAATACTCCAAGTTGCCTGTTTGTTTTAGCTGTGCTAAGTCCCGGAAGTAAACCTCTGGATCTTTCTTGTCAAATCTTTCAACCAACCTATCCACGAAGTCCTGGTACTCTGTCACCTGATTATGCTGAAGTGTTACCATACCATGGTACCACTAGTCATGTGCTACTCCCTCCAAATGCAAAGTGGCGTATTTGATAGCTTCAATCTTTGTCATTGGCCTCAGTGCCAAAAATGTGTCAAGCTTATGAATCCAAGCTTGAGCTGTCATCTTACCACTCCCATCAAATGTAGGCATAGTAAGCTTGCCTGTAACCCTATTTAGCTCACTATTTTGACCTCTAGGCCTCCTATCCTGTCTGAGTGACCTGTAATGCTCTCTCCTCTGATTAACAAACCTCTCGAATGTCATCCTCTCTCGCACCTGTGGAGTTAATAAATCCCATTCGTCATTCGCAGCCATGAGGATATCTGCGAACATCTCCTCTCCTGGTTCTCCTGTAGGTGCTACCTCAGGCTCATCTCTAATGAAGGTAGGACGTGTAGGCCTGTCTGCTGTCCTGGAATGAGTCCTCTGAGCTCTAGGTGACCCCACTGCACTCCTGTTATCCCCTTGCTCCTGATTCTGTCTGTCTTGTGGGTTCATGCGCTCAATCATGGTGGTGAGTGCCTGCAAGGCCTGAGCCATCTGCTGCTGTCCTGTAGCCATTATTCTGAAAAATTCCCTTGTTTCTTGCTCCTCATTCCTATCGCCTCTGGGTGGGCTACCCCCTTGCTTGTCACCCATGGTGCCCGGCTGCCTGTCAAATTCTTGTTCCCTGTCAAACAAAGCTCGCCTGCGAGTGTAATATCTGTGAGAGCCAACCTCAGGCGGCTGCATGTGATTGCTAAACCCTCAGGATGGCAGGATTTAGCTCTGATACCAATGTAAGAACCCAACTTGGCTCTCCTCTGCTGACTGTTTCTTTTGAATGCAATAGATTTGAATTTGTTTTGGTTTTTGAATGTTTATAGATTTTTTGTGTTTTTTTTTGGTAATAATGAGCAATGAAACAATACTGGAATAAACTCCTATGCTTAAAATAATACTGGAACAATAATATTACTGCTAGAATTAATTTACGAAACTATCAAGGGAATGTTTGTTCTGTTTTATGGCCAATATGCCTGGAAAACAAATTCATTACAATGTAAGATAAAAACCTGATTTTTGCTGTCCCAGTAGTTGAAAAAAATCTGCCAACTGCAAATTTTAATTTTTTTGAAAAAATTACTGTTCACGCGGTACTGTAGCAATCCGTACGGCGGCACTGTTCACGCGGCACTGTAGCAGTCCGTACGGAGGTACTGTAGCGTTACTGTAGCGCGGGTACTGTAGCAGCAATTGTATTTTGAAATGATTGTTTCAATTCTGATTTTTAATGGCTGCCAAATGAAATTGTAGTTCTGCAATTAATATATATTCGAAAATCTGCATACCCTAGATGTCTTCCCTTCTTTTTAAAGCCCAAATAGAACTCCAGAATGAAGCTCTCCTGAAATGCCAAATTTAGTGGATATTTCACCACCTCAAATGGTTGCAACACTGAAGAATTGTTGCTCTCCAATGGCTGACTGAATCAAAAACCCTTGGCTTCTTCTCCCAAGTTCATAACAAACAAATATCAATTCTCTGGATGGATGATATAAAATGAGCTCTTAAGTCCCTTCTTATTCTTTCTTATGAGAGTTCGAACACTTTCTTGGCCAATGTGGGATTAAAGACATATTCACACATTATAATATTAAAGTGACTTTATTTTTATAAAGTTACTTTATAACTTTATAATAACATTAAAATATTTAAATAAATCACTTAAGTCACTTTTAATTAAATTAATTAAATATAAAGTCACCTTTTTTAATTTTATTTTATTTAATGACTTAATAAGAAATTAATTTAATCAATTTCTCCTTATTTCTCCACTTAGCCTTCGGAGAATGTAAAGGCTAAGAACTCCAATGAGATGCTAAAAAGGTGGGAACATTACATTAGGGTATGGAAATCAGGAAAATAATCCACACTCTAGATGGACTTCAACAATTTAAATGCAAAATGTGACAAGGTTAGGGTATGAAACCCTCATGAAATCAACACCTCCTTATACTTAGAAATTTTGTGCAAATTAAAGTGCAAAGGAGTATACCGGATCAATAATGACTAAGGGAGGGTGTGAAAGGTTGTGTTTTCACACACAATTATGTCTGAGGACACCTTCCAAAGTCAACAATGGCTGCCAACAAATCTGACGACAACCTGCAACTATACAAATTAATCTCCCAAAACATGTTGCAATCATTCAAAATATGCACAAATTTGATGAAAATCAATCTTGATGACGAAAGCAATCAAACATGGGAACATAGGTATGGCTGGTAGAAGTTAAGTTTTTTGAGGACAAGCAGCCAAAATGAAGTTGCAGACCTGTGACAGCTCTCAAATGGTCTGAGGATTGACTGAAAATGATTCCCAAAATGCCTGCAAGTGTAAATCGCCTAAGTTGTTGTTGGCTTGGCAATAAAGTATAAGTCTGAAAATCGATGATCAGCACAACAATGGAGGTTGCATCAGCTGTAACAATGGCGTCAAGACTCAGATCTGCAATGATCACAACAAGTAGGAACAAGGGCAGCCACCAAACATGAAGGGAATCCACCAAAATATGGCATAAAACACTTGCAAAACCAAAATCGAATTTCTCCAACTATGGTGTCAAACACACAAGTCTGAAAATGTCTTCAAAGCTCACTCCAATGTGCCAAATTAAGTTTGAGATCAGCAAGCAAGAATGGTGGCATCAAGGAAAATTGCCAAAGTTGGAAGTGGAAACCCAGACACAAAAAATCGCCCTCCTTAGCAAAAATCGCTACCTCATAAAAAATGGTGCCATCTCTCCAAAGATTGTGGCACAAATGGTATCAATGGCAGCCACCCAAAAGTCACCAAGCTGGAAAAAATGGAGGAAAATGATAGTCTTCAATCAATCACCCCACTTAGACACTCCATCAAAAATCGCCCACTAGAGAGAAAATCACCCTTGCATGGATATGCTTGGCAAACTCAATAATAAAATAATGCTGGATCTCCCCCTTTTGAACTTGCTTTCACCATCAACTCTCACCACACAAGCAATGTGGGATAAAATACTTGTTCTTATACTTGCTTGGTAAAAACCGATTTGCTTCTAGAAGGTTGAAAACAATAAATGCTCATTGCAAATCATTAATTGTTTTTTACTTTTTAAATAATCGTTGCTTTTCAGTAAAAAAACAATTAAATGGGGCTCTCTTTATTAAAATATTTCAATTTAAAATCAAAATGGGCCAATTGGGAAAATTGATTTGGGTAGGGATTGAAAAATCCCATTAAAATCATTTAAAATCATCAAAATATCACCTCCAGGGGAAAATCGATCCTAATAGGGATAAAATTCCCTAACGAAATTCATCAAATATGCACAAATGGGGTCTATGGGAAAATCGATCTAGGTAAGGAATGAAATTTCCACTTAAAATTACGTCATTCACACAAAAATACCCCTCTGGTGGAAAAAAGACCTCAGTTTGGATGAATATCCGGACAAAACATTAAAAATCTCTCTCAGTGGAAAATCGCCTTGAGTCAGGAATGAGTGTCTGCACAAAATCCTCAAAAACTTGTCACAAAAGACCTAGTGGAAAATCGACCCAAGTGTGTAATCAATACAAATGTCATCCGCAATCCTATCCATACTTCCTGGTGGAAAAACGTGGGTAGTTAGGATAAATCCTAACACTTAGACAAAATGTAATGCATCCAGGGGAAAATCGATCCTAGTATGGATTCACAGTGGTGGGAAAATGAGGCAAGTCTGGATTTCAAGGGAAATCCATATCCAGTCTGGATTTTGAGTGGGGAAAACCATGGGTAGTCAGGTATATGAGGGGAAAAGCACCTCTAGTATGAAATTTTGACCTTTTAACCCTTAGAATATGGATTTTCATCCGGAAAATGATGATTTTTCCACTCAAAACCACTAGGAAACTTCAAAAATCAATAAAACTCAATTGCACTTGGGCAAATTTACCGAAAATTTGAGTGAAACATAAAGAAATCTATCGGGATAAAGTGTGAAATCAACTTGAATAACTTCCAAGGAGTGAGAAAACAACTCCAAAAGGTCTAAATTTCTAAAATACCTTAGCACCTTAAAATCACCGACGTGGACGTTCAAAAACACGTTAACGCTCAAAAGGTCTACACTTAGACAAAACTAGGATCGTTCAAAATCTCAACTTTACGTGCTTGATCCTATAACTTCAAAAACCCTAAACGACACTAGGCATGACCAAAATTCCAAGACTAGGGGGCAGGAAACACAAAATTGCCCACTAAGTTGGCAAAACTTTAACCTAAACACGCGGAAAGCAGGAAAAGAGGGGGGTCCGCGTTAGCAATGGGGCAATGTGTGAAAAGGTCACAACAGTATCCTACAGATAAGATGGTATTGTTAGAACTCTTGTGGCAGTTGGTCACTTATGAGAAGATTTAAAAGAATAGACATAAAGCTGAAATTTCCTTTCCCATCTCAATTGGGTAGTTAGTGGAAGCATGTCTATCAAGACAAGCTGCTGTGAAGTTAGAAGAGGAGATAAGTTCTATCCCCTTGTTGTCGATCTTCCAAGAAACAACTTTGATCCATTTGATAACATAAGGAGGATCAATTGAAGTAGGCACAAGCATAAGCCACACCTTGAGGATTACTAGATGAATGCCAAGACCTTGAGGATTGCTAGATGAATGCCAAGGATGACTTTGAGGTAAGAAGGAAGATGTTCTCCAGGGTACCTATTGAGATCATAAGGACTTGTAGAGTGTTCCCTATCCTTGATCAGGTGCAAGATGATGGAAGGCGCCTCTAGTGTGCCTATGAGCAAGAAAAGGATAAGGATATACAAGTCGATTGGAATGACATTGAGATTACAAAATTAAAAGAGTTAATAAGACCTATCATGTCAAACACTCAAAGGTGGGCAAATGCTCAAACCAACAAATTGAAGGATCAAAATGCACAATTAACATATGATATGATGGGAGATCCGAATTCATCGGATGAAGAGACAGGGAGCATAAGCAGTAGTGATAATGCCACCCAAACATCTCAACCTAAAGGTTCCAAGTGGAAGGAGAGTCACAAAGAAGGATCAAGACAAAAGAGGCAAAAGACAAGCTCCACTCATCCTTCCACCAACACCTCATCCATACATGAGGTCACAATGAACCAAAAGTGTCCATTAATGCAGGTCGATCACTCAAGAGAGGCGTAGATCAAGGCATGAATGAGTCCTTGGAATCTACTATACAATATAATAGAGGCGAAAGAGTAGATTTGGTAAAGCAACCTCAAACACAGGATCCTCCAGCAGCGCAAGAGCAAGTTGTAGGTAACACAACCGCAAGGGATGAATATGTTGAGATCATGGATGAAGATGACAACAAGGAAAAAAATTCTCCACCTCGGGAAGATCAGGAGTCCAAGGAATTGGAATTAGAGAAGGATCAATCCACTATCCCAACATGGCTTAAAGAAAGAGTGACTAGGGAAGTGATAGTGGCAGAAGAAGACACAACAGATGACCTAGATAGCTTCTTAGAGAGAATTGGTAAGATGCTTGAGAAGAAGAAAGCTACTAAGCTCTCTAAGATCACAAGAGAAAATATAGGGTCCTGAACTTATACAAATAGCTACTCCAAGAGTGGACAATCCAAAGGATCAGATCACTACTGATGACTATGACTTAACAACTATTGAGCTAGGTGAAACGCTCTGGTAAGGAACCCCATAGGACAATAGCCAACTAGCCAAGGAAACATAGCAATAATTAAAAAAACAAAAAAAACAAGACAAATTACATTAACAACTCGTTAGGAAATTAATTTAAATATTTCCACATGCGGAAGATAAACATTCACCTAAACTTAGTCCTCTTGTGGGTTCCCTAACATCGCTACCTAAGAAATGCTCTAAACAATGATTAAGATTATTAAACCATATTACATTAATGATAACATTATGCAAAGCAAAAACATATTCACATCTAGTACTAGGTTCATTTTAAAACACCAAACAAACTGTTCCTATGATAGCCTTTAGCATAGAATATGATCATACATTCATCTATGAGAGAGTAGTTGATACCAACATCGCACTACTTAAACATCATTCAAGGTTACATAACTTTCCAATACATTAACTATTATTACATCTATCTTTATAAAGAGTATCCAATATACAATGATAGTGTTACAATTACAATGATATCTAATATACATAACATCTGCTAAAAGATCACTGAATTATTTGCAATAAGGAAAGATAGAAATTGGAAAGAAGATGCAAGGTCCACCGAAGCACACGATCCAATGCACCGGCACCCGATGGAGGTAAGGTAACAATCTCTCGACTATGTGGAACCCGTAGGTCCCCTCCCCCACCATGGTAGGAGATAGACACAAGGCCCCATGCAAACACAAGCAAACTAGGCTGATAGTACCAACATCCATGGAGACGCAAAAGATACACATGGACAAACAAGACTTCATAATGAGGTTACACACTAGAGGCTTTTACAACACCACATAGGATAGGGTTCTCAAATACAATTAGGGAAGAGTGTCATCGCATAGCCTCACATGGGTTACCCTGGCAGTCTGAACCTGTGCTAACTCTAGACCCCGACCTCCATGGAGAACTCGCGCAGAAATCTGAACAATCCTTTCATGAGGACAAGGAATTTCGATCGTGCTGACTCCAAATGGATCTTGGACAGACAGACAACCGGGCTAGCTCTAAGTGTCCCTTGGATGGACAGGCCTTCCCACTCCCATCCTTAGTTTGCACGAGCACTAAGACCATGGGCGAGGCATCACAATTATCTTGATGAATGTTTATTTTCCCCCCAGTTCATTAATTAAGTTGTCACTTGATTAAGACAACCCTCAATGAGTTACTGTGGCTGGCCCCTTTATGACCTCAACCCCCATGAAGAGCCACTCCCCCTAAACTATAACTAGACACCTCTAACAATAAGAAAATCCACAATAATCCATGAACAATCCTCTTGCAATTAAAGCCAATCGATTCCAAAAATTCTATTCAAATTGAATTCAAAATCTCTACACAATTGATCAAGATTTCTTGCACCAAACATCTCCAAAACTCCCAAAATTTACAGCAAGAATTCCAATCAGCTATCAAGGTATAAATAGCATTCAAAGTCCAGAAAATTTCTCAACCATACATCCCTAACAATCTCTAAAGCAATCTCCCTCCAATTTGCAAAAACAATCCACAATTCTTTTTCCCAAAAAACCTTCTCATTATGATGCCATTCAATCTCAAAAAATAAAAACTCCAGCAAAAACTCTAGCAAGAACTCCCTTTGAAAATCAAAAGCCTTCCTCTAAAAACTCAAAAGGAAACCAATAGACTTCCCTCTCAAAAGCCATCAAATGAAAAGCCAACCATCTCACAAAAATAAACTAAAAAAAAAAAACTTAAAATCAAAGGTCTCCATAAAATGAATCACAAAATCTTACCAAATAATAAGCAATAAAATATCATAATCAAAATATAAATACGATCTCCATACCAAAGAGAGAACATAAATAAAGCAACACATATTTATTTAACCATTACTATATAATACTTACATAACAATAATAATAATACAATAATAATAATACATGAGAATTATAACACATAGTCATATGATCATTTTAATAACAACACTAATAAACATAAGAACTCACATTAAATAATATTACCTACATGTTGTGACGTAATCACACATCACCCCATTCCAAATGGGGACCCCCTACTTTTTGGCCCTCTCGGTCTTTTGGTTTTGGTTTGTTGGGTCTTCTCGTGACAATCTCGTCAGTTCTCTCGGTTTGCAAGTGTTTGGGTGTCAATTTGATCAAGCCTGCAGCTTGTTTGAGCAAATTTGGCTCGAGTCTGGAATCTGTTTTGTCTATTTTAGGGTTTTGCCCTTCAGACTTGGATTTGATGCCTTTCCTTTAAGGTTTTGGAAAAACCGAACATTGCATTGGAATCAGGACCCTTTAAGGAACTTGCTAGTGAAATTTGAGCGAATTCTAAGCAACTTTCAATTTTTAGAAAGTTACTATTTTTTAGGGATTTCAATGTCTCCTAGATTGGTCTAATTTTGCCAAAAATCAAATTTACCATTTTCAGCAATTTCTATTTTTAGTAAGTGCTTTTCTGACCTGTTTTGCCCTGATCCTAACATTTTGAAACACTTACTATTTTGAGAAAGTCTATTTTTGGCAGGGTCTTCACAAACAAACACTGAAGGCTGTGCATTCTTGAACATTTCTAAATCTGGAAAGTCAAAAAAGCAGACTAATTGATCGAAAAATGGCTAAGTATGGATTCCCATTCCAGATGTGGAAAGCATTGAGAAAATCTTCCAAGTCTGGCAAAGAAATCCACTTCAACTCCAAATATGGTATCTAGATCCAAAAGTAGAAAAAAAAAAGCTAAGTCTAGATGAAAAACCAAGCAAGAATCCCTCACCAAGGAAAGGCATCCAAGTCAGGAATGGGCGCTGGATTGAGGTCAAGAAAGAAAAGCAAGAAAATCCATTATTCCTTGACCATGTTGAAATGGCACTCATGTTGTGAGTTGGGTGTTAAATTGGGGTGGTGGAGGAATTTTTCCTCCACCCCTAAAATTCCATGACCATGCCAATCTAGTGCCCAAGTGGTTACGAGGGCACCAAACTTAGAATTTTCCTCCATTATGTCTAAAAATCCGCCCAGTCAGGTCTATGGGCGCCAAAACCAAGGTGCCAAGGAAAGTTAATTAAAGGAAAAGTTCCTCATGAGACCAAATTTCCACCTAAATACAAGGATGGGTGCCAAAATCAATGTGCCAAGGAAAGCTGGCAAAAGGAAAAGTTCCTCCATGAGACCAAATTGCCACCCAAATGCAAGGATGGGCGCCAAAACAAAGGTGGCCTGGAAAAGGTCAATGAATGAAGAATTCCTCCCTTGCCATAAATTAATGCCCAAGGCCAATTTGGGGCGCTAAGGAAAACCCACAAAAGATCAAAATTCCTCCATCATGCTTGAATAGTGCCCAAGTCAGGAGTGTGGCACCCAAAAGGGGGTGTCATGGAAAGTCAAGCAGAGGAAGAATTCGTCCATGAGGGTGAATCAATGCCCAAGAAGAAAGATAGAGCGTTGGATATGGGGAGCCAAGGAAAAGGTCAAAATCCTCCTCAAGATGAATTCCACGCCCAGGTTTGAAGAGTAAATTCCAAGGCAAGGAAAATGGAAGTCAAGGGTAAATTGAAAAGAAAATTCCCCTTTGGAAAATTTTGAAAAATCCATTTTTGGGCATCAAAATTCATCCAAATTTCAAATTTTTTTTCAGATTTGGCTAATTGAGAGAATTTTCTCTATCCAGGATCTTGGAACAATCCATTTTTGGGCATCAAAATTCATCCAAATTTCAAATTTTTTTTCAGATTTGGCTAATTAAGAGAATTTTCTCTATCCAGGATCTTGGAACTCAAATTAAAAAAATTTCCTCTATAATAGGAAATGTGGAAAATTAATGAAAAAGCTTCCCTGGAACAAGGCAAATTCAAAATTTCAAGAAAACTCTTCCTGGATTAAATTTTATCTCTCTATAAGTTTTCTCTCTCCAGTGGTTTATCGCCAAGTGGATAGACGATCAAAATCCTATGTAAATCTCTTCAAAATTCAAAATGGAAAAATCGGCGAGTTGGCGACTCAAAAAGAAAGAATATCCAAGTTATGATGCATGACTCAAGGAATTAATGGAAAATTTGATTTTGAAACTCAAGGAAAATGGCGGGACCGGTTTGCATGGTAGGTTGAAAAGGAAAGTATGACGCATCATTAAAACAACTCCCAATTTTGGTCTTTCGCCAACTTAGCAACTTGGTGGAAGAATTTCGTTTAGACGAGCAAACACAATTCATTTCTCATGTGCGAATTTCGAGAAAGTTGAAGTTGGAGATAAGTGGCAAAAAATTAGACTTGAATTTCAGAGGCTTTGTTCACGAAGGAATGACGGAATCAAGTAAAGCAACAACTATTTCTAGATAGGCACAAATTAAAAACGAGCTGAAGGGATTCCTTTCGGAATCCAAAATTGTGTCCAAGTGGAAGGAAATCAGCAACACCAATCTAGGGACTTTCAACTTGGCTTCTTCCCGGATCATAATGTTTGGAACATCTGGACATGCTCCATCGCCTATTGCTGCCAGAATAGTTAAAAGTGGAATTGTCGTGGCAGTTGGTTTCCCTCCATCTATCCAGTGTCCAAAATTAATCTTGGAATGTGCGAAGCACTATAATCCGGAAAGAAGGGTAGTTCTGACGTCAGGTAGAAAGCTTCTTGCCAACCTGACTCCAGAAGCTATAGGGGAGACCTTTGGAATTCTTGCTGGTCATTCCATGACCTACAAGACTAAGGATAAGGCTAAGGCAGTATATGATGCGAGTCCAGACAGATGTACTAAAACAATCAACAAGAATTGGATTCAAAGGCCAAGACCTCACATTTCAAAGATGCCCAAACAACTCAAGATTTTTGAATTCAAGCAAGAATATGTGGACTTATTGATGATGTTGAGCATGATTATGGGGTGTCTGCATATCATCAATTTTGAAACGTGGATGTTCTTCAGTGGTGAAGTCATGAATGTCAATGGGATGGTGGATTTGGCTAGATTGATTAGCCATCATGTGCATGAACAGTTGAAAAATCCTAAGGAAAAGAAGACCCAATCCTTCTATATGAGCTCATACATGATTTATTCACTCGCAAGGATGAGTGGCTTCGATGGCTCACCAGGAAATGGGCTCATGGGATGTGGACTAGCACAGTTGAAGGTCCATGAATGCTATCCCTAGCTGCACCTATCCAACACTAATTCATTCAAATTGGTGAATGATACTTTTACTATGTACTTAACTTGGTTGATGCATGGTGAAGTTTATACCAGAGTGTCACCAAAGGCCAGGGCATTGGTACGGAAGTTTGGGGCCGTGTTCCTGTAGTTTCCAAAATCTACTTATATCAGGACACAAGGATTCTCCTCCGAGCCACACAAATTACCAAGATATCGGTCAGATAAACTAGTGTTGTTGGAGCTTATCAAACAATTGATAGCATATGACCAAATTTAGAAGAAGAAAGGAAGTTGTCAATTGGATTCCCAATTGTCCTTGGTGACTATGTGGAATTGTGTCCGAACCTAGGAGCAGCTGAAAAGGTAGTGGAGGAATTGGTATTTTACCATTTGACATTCTACATGTCCAGATCTTACTACGACCCATATAATAAATTTAGGAAGGTCGCTAGAATGAAGTTTGTGCACAAGTTTCACTCAAAAGACTTTTGGGCGAGTGCCAAGGATGATCTGGAGGTCAGGAAGAAGATGTTTTTTAGACTCCTCCTTGACATGATTAGGATTAGTAAAATAATGCAAGTGATCCAAATGTAGTGCAGCCGACATTTGAAAGAGTGAAGGACCAACCCATCCAGCTTTGGGTTTGGTCAAAACCTGAAGTTGATGATTTGGACATTTTGGCTAGACCAATTCTAAAATTCACCAGGCATTGGGTTGAGGCACATCAGGACACTAAAGGAAGGAAATGTCCACTTAAGCTACCAATTAATGGGAAATCTAGATTCCCACAGTGAGGCCACAAAAGGATCATCACGGGCCCAGGTTGAGGAAGGAGAAATCTAGTATGGAGGAGTTGGACCTAGTGAAGGAAAGAATGCCCCAAAGAAGCCTAGGACAAGGAAAAGAAAGGAAGCTCGACCAAGTGTTAATCAAAATACAGCGAGATGTTCAACGAGAAGTCCACCAAGAAGAACCACAACAGAAGAGAGCGAGAGTGGAAGAGGCACAATCCCTAACTAGTTCTTCCAATGTGCGAGAGGTGGAAATGTTCACACAAGAAAACCCACTGATTCCGCCACAGGGTGATTTCTCTGACAGTGTGCCTGAGCAGGATGTTCTTAGCATCAGCTCTTCACAAAGGCCGACTCAGCCAGGAGGTCAAAGGCAAGAACTCCCCTCCCCATCCAAAAGAGCCACACCAGGATAGTTTCATAGAAACAACCCTTGGAGAAATGGAGGAAGCCAAGGCATGAAGACTATATAAAGGAGTGACCCCCCTCATTTGCAAGGGAGGAGAGATTGCTTTTTGAGATTGTTGCAATAAGTTGTTGAAGCAGTTAACTTAGTACATTGTTCAATTTGATGGTGTATACTTGTGCTGTTTTATGACTTCCATGGTGTCACTCTCTTCACTTAGAGTAGATTTGCTTTCAGTTGTTAGATGAACGAGATTGATGAGATTGTTTGTAGTGAAACTCTTGCTCATACCTTTGGTTGGTAGCTGATTGTTATTAACTTTGCAAGGTTAGTCTGAGCCCTTTTATGTGTGAACTTAACCTCAATCATTGGGTGAACATTGTTCTACGATGGTGTTCATTGGTGGCATGAAAAACTCCTGCACAACCTTTGAAGATTGCACCGTCTTTGTGTTGTTGTACGAAGATTGGCGAAGCAAAGTGCGGTTTGGTTTCACCCAAGCAATCATTGTCTCTTTGTTCTTAGAGTTAGCATAGATTTCCTAAACCCTCTCCTATTTACTTTTAGCATATTTAAATCCAGGAAAACCTAAAAAAGAGCTTCCCATTGATACATCATTCGTGGATAAATTCCTTGAAAGTTGAAAATTGTTTAATCTTCTTCATGTGTGCTTAAGTCCCCGTGGATTACTAACATATCACATCAACTAATTAAGTCACGTCCATTGCGAATGGGAACCTTGGAGTCGATTGTTTGAACTTACGGCAATTTTAGCATACAATCCTACTTTGATCAAGAGTGAGTAAAGTGACCGTTGGAAAACTTTATTCTGTGTTAGGCTTTGTTATAAAAAACACGTCAACACTACATAATTAAAATATCACACAAGGAAGCATAAGACATAACCAAGAAAAGACTCCAACCATCACATAATCAGGTCAATTGACATAGGGATTCGAATATTGCCTTTGTGGCTATTCAAACAGGTAAGCTCAAGACCACGGACAATTGTCCTAGCATGGGACAATGGCTAGGGCTAAGTCAACTTGGTCCTATATTCTATCTCCATTACCACCATTGGGGATTGTTAGGCATGCTCGGACCTGTGAATCTAGGTGGAGTCGATGCTTGATACCTTCATCAAAACAAAACACAAAATTCTTGCACACATACATATCCATATATACATCTGACAAATAGGATTAGTAACCATTAACATTCTTCAAATATAATTATCAAAACATATGTTAGTACATCATAAACCATCATAGACATAAACCATCATCTAACATATAGCCATTAGGGATTATAGCATAAAATCCTAACATCATCATAAGTTCTCATGCACATAAAACAAAAGCACCATACTACTTCATCTCACATCTAATATTCAAGTGATCAAAAGCATCATATCCTAATACCCTCAAAAGATCTTATAAATCATCACCCCATAGTCATTTCCTAAAACATAGATCCATTATACTTAAGCAACCACCATTAAATCAATTGAGTATGCCTACCCCTAATAGACAATATGCAACTAAAGTCAACATGAGTCCAAAAGATCATAGTCAAGAACGAACATAGAAAGGTTTACGCTATAATGTAGTACATTTCCCAAAATAGATCACAAAGAAAACAGGATTAGAAAATCCACTTGTCAACTACTCATTATAACATTAAAAGAGTATCATAACGGGCCACCTCCTAACTAGCACAATCAAGATATTTACACCTTAAACTTAAGCACCCTCATATACATATAAGCAACCAAAAATTAAACTCATTGGAAGGGGATTTTAACATCAAATGCATTCTCCAATGATGTGATATCCCCCCTTTCCATCCAATCTACATTGATTCCCATTTCATTACTTGCTTTGCTTGTATTAAGAGTAGCTTTAGTATAATACTTTCCTTATCGTGTGAGGGTTAGAGGGGTATTACACTAGGTCCTGCTACTGCTGAACAAGAGATGGAAGAGTTGTGTAAAGACCTGTTGTGACGTTTTTTCACATCGCCCCATTGCAAATGGGGACCCCCTACTTTTTAGACCCTCCCGGTCTTTTGGCTTGCATTTTTGGGGTCTTTTTGCAGTAGTCTCGTCAATCTCTCTGCTTTGCAAGTGTTTGTGGGTCATATTGATTATGTTTGCTTTTCGTTTGATCAAATTTGGTTAAGTCTAGGGCCTGTTTTGTCTTTTTTAGAGTTTCAGCCTTTTGTCCTAGATTTTAGGGGTTTCTGTTAGGGTTTTGAAGAAACTAAACATATGAGCCAAAACGGAGTAACTTTCTATTTTTAGAAAGTTCTTATTTTTTAGGGATTTTACAAAGTCCTGTAATGTCGGCATTTTGCCAAAAATCAACTTACTATTATTAGTAATTTCTATTTTTTAGTAAGTTTCTATTTATAATAAGTCATTTTTGTGTCTTGTCTAGGGATCTAACGTTGACACTTTAAAGGTTTCTATTTTTGGAAGGTTTGTTCTGACAGGACCATTCGAGCAAGGTGACAAAGGTCAGGCATTTGCGACTACTTCTAATTATGGAAAGTCAAAAAGTAGACAGGGAGGGCCAGAGAATGGTTAAGTGCTGGAAGCCCACTCCTGAAATGGAAAGCTCTGGAAAATTCTCTAAGTCTAAAAAAATCATTCCAAATTCTTATATGGCACCAAAATCAAGGAGGAATGGAGGATTCAACCTCACAAATTTCATTGAATCCTCCACCAATGCAAAATTCCGCCGAAAATGAAGGATAGGCGCCAAAATCAAGAAGGCATGGAGGATTCACAAATTTCATTGAATCCTCCGCCAGTGCAAAATTCCGCCCAAGATGAAGGACAAGCGCCAAAATCAAGGAGGCATGGAGGATTCACAAATTTCACTGAATCCTCCACCAATGCAAAATTCCTTACCAGTGTGGAATCATTGCCCAAGTCCAAAGGCAGGTGCATAAGTCCAGGGATCAAGGATGAATGCTTCAAGATGAGATTTCCTCCATCAAGGTCAAAATTCCATGCCCAGTTAGAAAGTTGAAGAGAAATTTTTTGAGGCATAGAAATAATGAAATTCCTTCACCAAGCTGGATTCCACGTCCAAGTCAAAGAATGAAGAGAAATTGTCTAAGGCATGAAGATCCCAGGGTCAAGGAAGAATGAAAAAAAGAAGTCCCCTCGAGAAATTTTATGAAATTTCCATTTTTAGACACCAAATCTTTTAAGAATCCGAAAATTTTTGCAAATTTGGATTCCTGAGAGAATTCTCTCTCTCTTGGACCCGGGTACTAAATTTTAGGAAAGTTCCTAAAAAATAGGAAATGTGGCACAGTGGTCAAAAAGCTCCCTGCAGATGTGATGAATTCAAAGGGCACAAAAAATTCCTTCCTCGAGAAAGAATTGCGCCCAAGAAGAAATTCCAAGAAAGGTGAAAAATTGACTTGGTGTTTGAAATTTCTTCCTTCAGGACATAGGTTATGGAAATCATGAAAATTGGCTAAGGCATGAAGAATTTCCTTCCTTAGGGGTAAGGAACAAATTTCTTTCCAAAGGAGAATTCCTTCACAACATGAATTCCACGTCGAGATGAATTGAAGGCGGAAAAAAACAATTTCTAAGGCAAGGAAGAAATCAAGGATGAATTGAACAAGAAATTTCCCCCCCAGGGAAAAAATTGAAAAATCCATTCTCGGGCATCAAGAATCATCCGAATTTGAAAATGATGGTAGACTTGGAGTCGTGAGGGAATTTTCTCTCCCTCCTAGACTTGAAACCCTAATTTGTGGAAAATTCCTAAAAAATAGGAGATGGCGGAAAATCATTAAAAATCTCCTCCAGAGCAAGGAAAGTTCGAGAAACTTAAAGAAAATTCTTCATGGATCAAATTCTTCTCTCCCAAAGTTTTCTCTCTCCAAGGTTTTCTCGTCAAGTAGCAGCCGAGTCAACGCACGCTGAATTAATGAAGCATCTCTTTGCATGCAGCCATCACATTTATGACATTATGGCAAGATTCCTTCTGCATGCAGCCGTCACGTTCAGGAGATGATGGTACATTTAGGGCATCATGGGCGATTTTTGCATGAGGGTACATTCATTGCATGGTGGGCACTTTTTGAATGTAATGGTTAATTAATGCTTTATGGGTGCCATTTTTGGAAGGATTGTAATTAATATTACATGGGCTTTATGGGGTATTTATTGCTGATTCCCACCTTGTTGCATCTTGAGTGGAGAATCTTTTGGGCAAACCCTAATTAGGGTTTTGCATGTAGCCAGGGCTTGAAGCTTATATAAAGGGGTGACCCCCCTCATTTGTAGAAGGAGGGAGCCTTGTATGAAATTGTTGCGATAAGTTTTGAGATAATAACAGTGAAACATTGTTCTCTGATGGTGTCCACTTAAGTTAGTTTTTCAAAGCTTTCATGGTTTCACCTTCCTCACTTAGATTAGAAATAGTAAATTGCTTTGATTTCAATGGAGAATGTAATGGTGTCTGATGAATTTCCATGGTTCATACTTTTTGCATCTTGCTGATTGTAAGTTGCAGTGTAAAGTTAGCCTGAGCCACTAAACTTGTGCTAAGTTCGGTTCTGGACAGTCGTTTGGATTGCGCCGTGTTGGGTATTCAAATGCACTTTCTCAATATGAAAATCCTTCATCATCCCTAGAAGATTGCACTGGCTCTTGCGGAGTTGTAGTTGATCTTGGCGAAGCAGAGTTTGGTTTATTTGGAATTTGTCCACCAGAGCACTATTCATTGTTATCACTGCCCTTAGGAGTAGATTTAGATCCTTCTAAACCCTTTCCCCTTTACTTTCAGTTCATTTTAGTTCGTTTGAAACAGAAGCATCACAAATTCGCTACATCCGATGATGGAGTTCCAGCCACAGCAAAGAAGTGAAAGAACGATGCAAACGTAAGGCCCCTTGGATTACTAGCAATCACATCAGCCAATTGAGTCACGTCCGTAGCATAAAGGAACCTTGGAGTCGATTGTTTGAACTTCTTGCAATCTTAGCATGCAATCGCACTTTGATCAAGAGAGAGTGAAGTGACCATTAGGCAACTTTATTATGTGTTCGACGTAGTCATAAAAACAACGTCAACAAGACCCTTGGCTGTTCAAGTGTGAATTTGCTGCCTAAGCCTTGAAGAGATATTGTGAAACACTTCTTATGCAACCTCTGTGTGCGCTGGTCTGTAGTTTCAGTCTGATTTGTTTGCTTAAATGGACATGGATTTCAATTTGGATGCTTGAAATTAACACTACAATGACTAAGCAACAAGCTGAATGCAAGAGCAACTTTCCTTTGACTTTTCAAAAGCATATAAATGAGTTTTACAATCAAAATGCACTCCTAAGCCAATGGACATTTTGTCGAACAATTGGCACACATACTAAGAATGCTCTAATGATCAGAATGCTGATTTGAAATGCCCAGCTTAAGACAGCTGCAATAGAATTATAAATTTATTAATCCTTTCAAAATATTTGCACATTACAATCATACCCGGATAATTGATATCTTTGTTACTTGAAGCCCTTGATATGCTGCAGCAGCAAAAAGAAACTGTACGGCCAGCATAGGGAGTGATGCAATTGCCTTGGAAGGCGAGCTTTCTGTACTCTAATGATGCGTCTGTCCTTTAAACACCACAGCACGCCTTCAATGAATTTTGCAGAATTTATTGTCGGCTCTAAGTCCAAAATTGCCCCACCTAACAGCAGTGAATGATTCCTGTAGCAGTATGGCTACCTAAACTTGGATGCCAAAATTTGAAGAAAGAGGCTGCACTATATCGTCCTTTTTATCTGCAGATGGAGCTCCTTTAAGCAGCTGAAAACCCTTGAATTTTCTCATCAATTTGCACAAATGGAACCTCTGAATGAAGCTCCCCCTGGATGACAAATTCGCTGGGTATTTCACCAACTCAAATGGCTGCAACCATGAAGAAGTATCGTTCTCCAATGGCTGGTTGAAAACTGAAACCCTTGGCTTCGTTCTTAGAGAAAACATGGAGTCAAAATATAATCCATAGAATGAATAACACCCATTGCAATGTAAAATATATATCTCTCCTTGAGGGGTCGATTTCTCCCATAAAGCTCCATTAAATGAATTAAATGTATAATTTGCATTCACTTTTAATATTTCATTTAATTCATTAAAGTGAACACCTAAGTATTAATTAAATGGGTGGCCCCTTCCTCATGACGCCTAGACCCTCATATTAAGTTAAGTTATAACCTACTATTATAACCCCTTTTAATTAATATATGTTTATTTGAGCCAAATATATATTAATAACTCCATAAATACTCAATATCTCTAAATGCCGTCTGAACTGGATGCTAAACTAAGGTATTTGCATATGACCACACACCTCACTAAAAATAGTAAGGGTCCCCCTCTATGTAACTCTGACTTACTATTAATAGTAAGTAATGCATACGGAGTCTTGGAGACTTCAAACAAAAGCCAAAGCTACTAATCATTGAACAATGGAGATGATACAAGCCTCAGAAGATCCTCTAACCATACTCATTAGCCTATGAGGGTTAGAATAATAGGCTAATCATCCAAAATGCATATCTGCTAAAATGGGGACATTACAGGTTGAGTGAGTCAATGAAGACAATCTAGGATAGATTGAAGCTTGTGCAAGAAGATAAGAGGAAGCTGGAAAAGGAATTGAATGTCTTCAGGAGCTATGTCTAACAACTCAGGAATCCGATAATACAAGCTGGCCCCTCATGCATTCCTCCATCCTTGCTTCCACCTGATTCAATTGAAGACTTGGAGGAAATGAGGACTGTCTCTCACATGGTGAAGAGTTGGATTGATAATGCCTTCACCAAGGCAAATGAGTTCGTGGGGGAGTTAGCACACATATTTGAGAGAGTTTCAGCTCATTGACATGATCCAAACGCTTATTGCTTCATATGATGTCTTTTTGTCACACTAAGGAGTTAACCATTCTGAGGCTAGATGTATTGATGAATATCCCCAAACAAACCTTGGTGAATGGCGGAGTCGTGAAGGATGGATAGACATATGACTTCTACAGATTGTATTGCACACTTAGGATGAGGAGAGATCTTTGAAGCTATCAACGGTGGTTGTACTTGAGTTGAGGATATGATCAAGGTGATAAATGATAGAATTGTAGCAACAATTGAAACAATACTTGGAAAAGAGATGAAGGAAGAGGTATACATAACTGTTGACAAATTGACAGAAAGAGTAAGGTGTATCTTCTTTAGGATAGTTGGGTCACTTTTAGAGAAGCAACTAAAGGATATTCAATCATTCATGACACTTGCGAGCAATATCCAAGACTTGGGGCCTGAGTGGGATAAGATTTTCATTTCATCGTTAGTTGAGTTAGCCTGCATGGAAAATCAATTGAAGATCATGCCAAGTACTGCATTCTATTATGCCCTTGGACTGCTAGCTAGCTCTAATTTGAAGTAATTTATTGCCCATTGTTCTATGGATTCCTTATCCATTGCAGTAGAATCGTCTTGTCTTATAATTATGTCTATCCTTTTCTTGGCCCGCCTCACATTGGTCGATGCATGAAAGAACTTAGTCTTTCGATCGGCCACTTTTAACCACGTTTCCCTTGCCTTATCCCTTAACAAAAGTTCTTCCTTGACAAGAATATCTGCATGTTTTCGTCACTTTTTTCCTTATCGAAGTATTCTTTAAACATTCCAAAATAGATGAATATTTCATTTCAACTCTTCTTGTTCCTTCTTGACTATTTCCTCTTCATAGAATATGTTTTTGAATTTGTGTTGGTTCCACTCTCTTAGTCTAGACTTTAGAAAGTGTAATTTTTGATTGAACTTGAAACTAAGAATCCTATTCGATATCTAATAATCATTCCACCATTTTCTAATAATGGAACTAGACTTTCCTCCCGCCACCACATGTTTTCAAACTTTACGTAGCTCTTCTTTGGCTTTTCACTCATCGTCAACTCTAGTTGAACTAGAAAGTCGTTCAAGACATGGATAGGATTTTGGCTTCCGCAATAGTTGATGCGATAAACCAATCTGGGGAAAGGAAAAATCAGTTCAATCTCTTTGATATGTTGGAAAATTTGCAATACCGATTTGTCCATGTGTAAATCCCATTCTTTGGTATGCAATCCACCACCTCAACCTTATCCACAAATTTCTCTAAGTCCAACATGAATCTATTTAGTTTATTCAGTCCTCTGCTTTTTTCATTTAAATCCAAAATCGCATTTAAGTCCCGACCTAGAATATATTGTAAATTTCCCTTTTCCTTGAATTTAGAACTCACTGCACACTAGGTCTCTTGCTTTCCTTGGTTTTGATTGGTCCATATATGTTGAATCAATGGAACATCATATATGAGTTTAGACATAGAACTTTACACATCAACCAATTGT
Source organism: Cryptomeria japonica (assembly GCF_030272615.1). Taxonomy (NCBI): domain Eukaryota; kingdom Viridiplantae; phylum Streptophyta; class Pinopsida; order Cupressales; family Cupressaceae; genus Cryptomeria; species Cryptomeria japonica. The sequence goes on along the minus strand of NC_081415.1, from coordinate 610,515,546 downwards.
TCTAAGACTAACAATTCTACATCTACATTGTTTGCCTTCCACAATATGCTAAGGCCACCTACTACCCCAATAGCACAATGAGACACTCGATTTTGTCTCTTGTTAAATTGGATAAACTTCTCTACCTCATCTAAACCTAGTTTTGTTTCTTGCATCAACATGATGTCCCCAACTGTCCTCTCAAGATGAGACTTTATCAAGCATCTTTTGTCAAGGACGTTTAAGCCCCTAACATTCCATGTTGTCATCGTCATTGTGCTCCAAGGGAGGGGTTTCCTTCCCTGGATCTTGTCATATACTCCTTGATGCTAGTAAGCCCCTTCTTTGGTGCTTCTTCCCCCCCTCTCTTGTTTATTTGCCTTTTTGCCTCTACTTTTCCCTTTTTTGGTTCTACCCAAAGCCTTAGATGCCAATTGACTAATGCATCTTGGGGCGATTATGCCTAGGTTGTTTGGGTTTGAAAGGTCTCCATCTATTCCAAAGCACTTCAAGCCATCACCTTCTTCCTCTACTAATTCCTTCTCCTTTCAAATCTTTGCTTCATCTCTAACCTTTCCCAATTCTAGTGTCCGCTTGTCCATTTTTGGTAGTTTGGAGATCTTAGGGGTTCACTAATGATCTTTTGTTTCTACCACCTCTAAAACCCCTTTACCTAGGAATTTAACACCTACAACACAAACCGAGCTATTCTGAATACTTTCTTGTTCTATATTCACATGGACTTCATTTTCCAATCTATTATGATCCAAGTGAATTGCCAAGGCATTTCAATTTTTATCTTTCGTCCATTCTTTTCTGATCTACTTTTAGCTAGGGGAATACAACACTCTTCTTCACAATCTTTCCGACTTCTACACCTTGAACAATAAAATATTCGTTCTTCGATTTCGATTGTCTGCTCCCAAACACCACCCATAGAAGTGAGATGGATAATCTTTGGAATCTGGTTGATGAAAACTATTTTGATCCTAACAAACAATGTTGCATCACCTTTTCCAATATGAAACCCTAGAGCAAGCCTTAATTTTGCACCAACATCCATAGACGTTCTCTAGACCATAGAAGCAATAGTCTTCAAAAAACATGATTGTACTTGATTAATCCCGAATCCTGGAGCTAGCTGATTTACTCCCCAAAAAAGTCACTATTCATGAAAAAATTGTTGACCAGTCGTCGACCCAATTTTCCATGATTTTTTGCATTTAAATGACATTAAAATCATGTTAAATCCCCCAAAAAACAGTGAAAAAAATCATTGTATAAACTCGCAAACCCTAGAAAAACTCATGAAATTACTAAATTGCTTAGAAATAGGGTTGATCTGAGATGGAAGCAGAGTTGTAAAAGTTTGTAACTTTGTCCATTTTTCGGGAGGTTCATCATTCCCCACACTTGTTCAGACCCATAAGCTCAATGACCCAACAAAGGCAGAAAGCTTGCAAGCTCAATTGCCTAGTAGGGATTTGAACCTTGGTGGCTGCCTCACCAATGGAGTGTTTCTACCACAACACTGAACGTCCGAAGACATGTGATATATATAGATGTAGATATATGATTTATAATTTAAAATTGATATAGTTAATTTTTGCTCAAACAAAGATATACAATTCATTATGTGAGCAATATATCCAAAGTGCTCCACGAAATAAATTTGAATGACAACAAACAAGCTTACATAGTTGTAATAAAGAGCCTCCAGCACAACCATTAAAATTTGTCTCTACCTAAAATAGTAGTTGCAAGCTAGGTATTGACAAAACCAGTGGCTTGCTATTCTTTTACTTGAGCTAAACAAATGCCTTTTTTTTAATTCTACCCCATATAAAAGACTTACCAATTGTCATCAAGGAATATAAATCATTGCAACTGTGGAATATGATTTGATTAGCTTTCTTAAATATTAAACTACCCCTAGAAAACTCCTTACCTCAATCACGATGGAAGTCTTGGATCACTTCAAAATGGCTTCCTCTTTTACTAAATTCCTAACAATTACTGGATCTCTGTCTGATAAATTTTTATCTCAGCTACTTCAAAGACTTAGCTAATCTTTGATCTCAGACTTAGACAACTGTTTCTTGTATTTGGTGACTGCCCTTTTAAAAAGTTAAATGAATTTTTGCCCATGTAATCAGCAAAAAACTATGTTCTACACTTTCATGGGTTAAACTTTATTTTATTACTCTATATCTATATGCTATGGTAATGCCCTTAAGTTTCTAAAGAAGTAGTTTGTGTCTATTTTTTTACAATTTTTTACGATTTTTTAAAATCCAAATTTTTACCCATTTTTTCAAAAAATTTTATACTTGAGCTTTCTAAAATATTGAATTAACCCTACAAAACTTGTTGCCTCAATCAGAATGAAATTCTTGGATCACTTCAAAATGGCTCCCACTTTCACTATTTGTCTGTTAATTTTTGATCCCTATTATTTTATACAATTTATGGATTAAACTCTATTTTATTTACTCTTTATATCTAAATGCTATGGAAATGCCCTTAAGTTGTTTGATAAAAAACAGTTTTTTTTGGTCTGTTTTTCTACAATTTTTTATGTTTTATTTTAAATCCGATGTTTTCCTTTTTTTTTCCAAATTTCAAAAAAAAAAAATCTTTATACATTTTTTCCCCAAACTATTTTCGCTACTATGCTCTAGACTAGTATTCTAAAGGCAAATTATAAAGACGAATCCAATATGCCTGCTCGCTGGGCATCGTAGATCTAGGGTTAAAGTATTTTGTCCATTTCTGAACATATCCGCAGCACCCTGGCAATTTTGCCAGAATTTCATCTCTTTCATTCTCCGTCCCAAAATCAACCATAAAGAAAATTTTTGGCAAGACATTAACCACTGCATTTGATGACCAATGTTGAGCCACCTACGCTTTTATTTTTTCTCTGCCAGCCTTCCTCCCGATAAAATACCCTATGATCGCGGTTTGTTCGAACGCAATTGCAACATTGACAACCACCTGAGAGACATCGATCTCACATGATATCACTTTGCTCTGAATTGTCTTGTCTATTGCAGAAGTTTTTTCGCTGTCGCGTGCTCAGCTTCATCTCTTATGAGTAATATTTATTATTATGTCCCTCCATTAGTATTTAAAAGCGTTTATTTATTTATTTTTAATATATATATATATATTTAATAGTTTAAAATATGTATTTTATTTTATTTTAATATGTTTATAAATATTTTTTTTAATAATATCATTTAAATTATTTAAATAAAAAAATTGTTGAGCCCAGCTTAAAATAATATTAAAATTTATTTGCCTTGCCTTTAACCTTTTAATTAAAACACTAAAAGATATGGATTAAAATGCAAACGTAATTGATAAGAGCCGCTCAATCCCCTCAAGGAGACGAGTGCGAAAATTACGGTTGAGTGATGACTAACTCTTCAATCATTAGGATGAGAACCTTTAGGCACTCAACCATCCTCATGAGTTTGAGGATAATAAAGATCCTCTAGAAATTATATTCATTATGATGTACTTTCTGTTTTATTTTTTTGATCCCAGACATTTTTGCTACACGTATACAATGCTTTTCTCTATTTTATATTTAGCAGAATTAAAACATGCAGATTATAATTTAATTACATGAATTGTAAAAAGTGCAGTTTATTTTAATTACATGAATGGTTTTGATGCTAATTTCTTTTTCAAGTCTTTAATAACTTGTTGATTTGTTTTTGCTAGATACAACTCATTAATGTCAATTTGCTAACCATCATGGAAAGAAGTAGAAGCTATTTGCATTCATTGAGTCAATTAAATGTTGGTTTCTTGAACAGCATATAACAGTAACATTTGGTATTCAATTAATAATGTTTTGTACAGCTGTCACCTATATTGATTCCAGTGCTGCTGAAGCCTTGAAGGAACTCTATCATGAGTACAAAACACGTGACATACAGGTATAGTATATCACGCTGTTGTCAAAGCATATTCCTTCACAATAACATAGACACTTGCAAAGATTGTTGATTAAATAAAATGTCTTTATTCTTTATTGTATCAAGGACAATATTGTGTGGTATACTGGCTTAAGTTCTTTTCTCTCTTGCAATGAGTTAGTAATCTGAGTTGGATAAAATAAAGTAGCATGTTCTAATGGAATAAAGCTAAGGCAAAAGTGTATAGATAAAATTGGATTTATTCTGCACGTAAGATTTTTTTATTATTTTTGTCCTTTCTTATTATATCTTAAGCATTCTTTAAGGGTATAATTTTATTTCTTGTCATCAACTATACAGATGGCAATATCCAATCCTAACCAAGAAGTTATGTCGACGCTAGCCAGATCTGGTGTCCTTGAACTCATTGGGAAGGAGTGGTATTTTGTGAGGGTTCACGATGCTGTTCAGGTTTGTCTTTCCCTTATGCAGGGAAAATCTCAAAGATTGAAGAATTCCAGTGAGGAACTCGAACAGGATATTTTAAGAAAGCAAGATAATACTTTAAGATCAAAAAGCCTATTTCAAAGGAAATATTTTGAAGATACAAACTCGGAAAGGCAACCACTCATTAGTGAGAGAAATGAAGAATGAGAATTTCGTTGTATTTTATGATAAATTCTTATTCATTCCGCAGTTTATCCAGTAAAACTGTTTATACGTTTTACAGAAGTTCTCTCTTTATTGCATGATTCTTTTTAGTTCATTATTTATTCTTGTGAAGGATGAACCATAGCCCTTTATAATGTCAATGCACACATTATTGTATATGATTTATTATTGGTTTGAATGTTTCTCCAAAAATAATAAAGTTTCTGTTTTCCCTCATGAAGTTGGCATCTCAAACATGGACATGCGCGTCTTCTTTGATCCTACCTCTAGGAACATTTGAAATTGCTTCCGTTTATGGATATTTCCAAGAGATTAACCAAAAAGAAGTTTACAATTTACAAAAGATGAAAATCTCCTAGTTATTTAACTGTTTCTTTTTGATTTACAGATTTATTTGTCAAAATAATGCAGGTGAAGTGATAATAATTGTATAAAAAAGATCGTTCTTGAGTGTTTTTCCCTCTCAAGACAATAAATGATCATAGAAGCAAAGACACTAGCATTCTTGAGAAGCTTGAAATTTGTTCAACTATTGTCACTAGTAGTAAATAGACAATCCCTTCTAATCACAAATTTATTAAAATTTGTTTATAATTTGGAAAGTTAGAGAAGTCAACTTCTTACCAAAGTGTTGCTGTGCGTTTGGTTAATCTTGGCTAAGATTGTGTAGAATTTAGTCCTTACTAGTTCTGGACCATGGATACATAGTGGTTGATAGGCAACCCCTCCTTATCACTAAAATTTGTTCCATGAAATTAGAATTTGGACAGCTACAAGTGGGTTAGGAATGAGAAAATTACCGAAGAGTTGCAGTGGGTTTGGCTAAGCTCAGCTAAAATTGTGAAGGGTTCAGTCCTCTCTAGTGGTGGACTATGGAGACAAGTGAAGAACCTGCAGTTTGTGGTAGCCCTAATATTAGTTGTGGATACCTTTGTACTCACACAGTTTGATGTCCATTACTAAAAAATAGCTTCTGTAAGAATATACTAAGATTGAAACAAAAAAAAGATTTCAAACAATATTTTTGTGGTCATTCTTTTACTTTTGTAAAATCTGTATACGTAGTTAAAATATGGAATGAAAGTGTGTAATGTTAGTCCTTGCAATTAATCCAAATTCTTAAACTTACTGAAGATTATAATATCAAATTATTGTCACTTGACTTTTCTATTATAATCAACATAAATGAATGCTAAGTTAATTATATATTTTAAACTTTACCTTACCTTTCACCTATATTGATAAGGGGTGCAAATTGAATGTCCAATATGGCAATATAACTATATAATGAGATATAATGGTATTTGCTTATAGCTATACGAATTGCGGTTTCTGGTATAACTCTTATCACATGCAATGTCTAATCCTTAATTATCGCTTATAGAGATATAGCTGCTGTTTCTAGTGCAATCTTTCAATCCGTGCAATCAATTCTGCTTATTGCTTATAGCAATAATTGCTATGACTGATATGCTGCTATGTCTGATATGATCGAATGATGCTTGCAACAGAGGGGTTGTCTCTAATATGAAGCGATTAATCTGTGCTCCTGATAATGTGTCTTCGGCATTATCTCCTTAAGAGCTATCCCAACTTGATTAAACCCCCCTAAAATTCCACGATCTTCCAATGTCATTTATAGCTTTGTGACTGTAGATAGATACGTCATTTCATAAGAGATTCCAAGTGAGGGAACTACTACTGAGGAATCAACTTTTAATCATTTCAATTTTGTTAATGCTAAACAAGGTTCCCATTGAACTTCATGAAGTCGCACCTCTTAAGCAATGACATCGTACCTCACTTGCTCTTTTTCTTGCTCTCTTGTTCTGATGATGGATCATGGTTTTTGATCCAAAACGTTGGCAACATCTTAATCTACACAGTCAAATCCAAAAGAATTAGAAACAAAGACATCATAGCTCTTCCAAATATCCGTTAACTATTCTTTCAACATAAGGTAGATCACATTTCTATATGAGTCGGCTTACACTCATTATATATGAATCGGCTTGTATAACTAATCGTATCATATACAAATCGTCTTGTGGAACTAATCGTATCATTCAATATTAGTCGTGGGGTGGGTCTATGTGACAAAATACATGTCTCTGCTCTGTATTCAATATTCTGCCATCTTGTTGTGCATGATATCGCCGCACGTATGTTGTGTTAAGTCACAATTACAGCTCAATCGATTACAATCAATATGTTAATTGCGATCTCCCTCCGATAATTATAATCACCGTAATTCCTTTCCTTGACTATTAGGGGCTTGATGCTAGTGTTGACTACTCATCGTTGAGTCAGCGGCTTGAAAATATGATACTTCCGATAAACTCTATAGGGAGTACGTAGCCTCCACGTGCGTTGTCCTTGCTGAGGTGGCCCTTATCCTACGTCCTTATGTTTGGACCAGATCTCGTATGAATGCTTGCTCAGTTCCTTCGTTTCATCGGCACATCAAGAGAAACATCGCATTCATCCTTAGTCATCGTCGAGGATTGCCAATAGCCTTATTAGTCTTGTCACCTTCTACCATATGGAGATTTGCCGATTAACATATTTGCGTTCTTCTTTCTCTTCTAGTCCGTCATTGCCATTACTATTTGTCGATCATGCCTTAATATATATTGTTGTTTTTGTGTCCTCTTCTTAATATATTCTTTTTTTTTGCCTTATATTACAGTCGATGTCAGTTATCTTTCAAACAAATCGGCTCCTCAAACATTTAATATCGGTTCCTCAATGACCTTGTCCAATAACTATATTTGCATCGAATACGAATCGGGGCTTACTATAATCTGTAGTGGAACATGCTTGTCTTCAGAAATATGGCTTTCACCTATAGCCAATCGAACTTGATGAATATTGATATATTATAAAATATCAGACTGGATCTCTTCGATAATACGGATTTCCTCTAAATTCCAACAGTACATAATTAACTCCTATGAAAACTCCGTCCACTGTTAGGTGTCATTCAAATTCATACTTCACGTTTACAATGAATTGTAAGCTATCCTTAAAGATAATACAAGGAGCTTTCTTTCAGTTGTTTGGTTCTAGAGATTTATCATTTGTATGGGGACATTACAGTCTCCCTCTCTTGAATTGGCTTGTCCTCAAGCAATTTCCCTCCTCGTCTTCTTTCTTGGATGAACTTTCGCATAGGTTAGTCTTCATCTAGATGATTTGATCTTCATCGGCCTCTTCTATTTTTTGGTTGCGATTGATCTGAAAATTCATATGATCACTGAAGAAATAAGGATATATGAGGGGCACTCTCAAAAACCTACTAGTTTGGTCATTATCTAGAATGGTGAGTATGACAATCACCCTTACTGAATGCTTATTGGTTAATATATCTATATTCAAATTAAATTGGGAGTCGATCATTGCCATTTGATCTACTTCTACATTTTGACACCTCAAGATGATTTGGAAGTTTAATTCTTCAAATGTTTCAATCAAATCCCATATACGGTGGTGGTAGTACCTTATTCGGACATTCTTCACAGTCGCTATTCTTTTTACTTGTTTGACCATCAATTTAGAATATTTAAATACTTTCAATTTCTTTATTCCCATTCATTTGACAAGGATCAGGACACAACACAAATCTTCATGCTCAACTTCATTGTTGGTGCAATTGAATTGGAAACAAGAGGATTTGAAATACTTTCTCCGAAGAAGAGGCACCAGACAAATATCAACTTCAGAACCAGTTTTTCATCTCTCACTATCAAAGTGCAAGGTTTAGAAGGTATTATCTTCAAGATTCTTCCCTTGAACTTTTAGTTGTTTTGTGACTTTAGGGATAATTTGATCTCTATTATAAATTAGATAAGTCCCTAAACTGGTTGCATCATAATTTTGAAAAGGATTTCTCTTCAAAAATTCATTAATGAGAGCCTCTTCTCAAGGCTTCTATTGCCTATCATTACCTCACCTTCAAGCATTTTACATAATACATCTCATATTTAGAAAAGGATGTATGAGCAACTTTAAAATTCATCATAGCATCGTTGGCTATGTTCTCTCATTGTAATGGCTTAGATGGAACCTTCATTTTCTAGCCATATTTGGTTCTTATGATCAAATGAGACCAATCTAAGGATAAATAACCACTATATTTGTAGTTAAGTCTCTTGATAAGAAGAATTTGAAAATGGGTGAGATAACTATCACTATGATTTCCTGAGGCACTATAATACTCGAGTAAGAATATAGTGTTATGTTATAGGTAAGTTTATAATGATTACTATTGTTGTGGTCTTCTTCCCATCTAGCTACATTGCTTCCTTTTCGAAAGAGTCATATTCTAATTGCAGTGAATTTGCAATTTTCTTAGGCATCATTGTTATACTTGCTCCCGGGTCAATCATAGAATTATGCAATAATTTATTTCCACAGAGAGTAAAAACTGGGGGTTTTCATTCAATTACTCACCTCTTTAAATTTGTTAATGCGGTCAATACATGTGGTTACACAATTTCCTTGCTTCCTTTGCCTTATCTTTATTAATTTCTCTAATTGAATTGTTTGATATTGGCGTTTTTTGGTTCTCTAATGCTTCTCATTTGCTTGGGGATTGATAGGAAATACTATAAGAAAATGTTAGTACAGCCCTTCTCGAGCTTTTCCACTACATTCATTGACCTTTGAGACTAAAACTTAGGACCTTTTCTTTGCCAAGAACTATGTCGCTTGATTTTGAAAAGAATAAATGTGATGTCTATGCCCCTAGGTTCCTCCAAAAATTCACCTCGATTTTCAAGACAACTTCCTGATTGTCAACCTGCTTCTTCTTCAAGTAGGTATAGTAGTTAGATTATATGTGAGGGGTCTTGGATGTTGAAGCATCATTAGTAAACATTGTGTTCTCATTCCACCAAAGAGAAAAGTGCATGATCTAAAATGATCTCTTCTTGTTCTAGGGTTGTGCCCTGTAGTTGGGCCATTAGGATGACATTTTTAACTCCCAAATGTTGGTATCCATATGTGGCCATCTTAGGTGCAATCCTTTATCTTCATTTCTCTATTAATATTTGTTGTAAGTTGCCATTAGGACAATTTTGGGGTGTGAGTACATCATTTCATGAGAAACACACGAGTTAGACTCATCCATTGAATTGTTTTTGCCTATGATTAGTTCTTTGTGTGAATTTGGTAGGATTGTTTGTAGAGTAGGAATTGAGACAATCTAATTTGTGAGCTGTTCTTGTTGATTTGACCTCTGACCCCCTTAATACTATTTATGTTGGTATGAAGGCTTTGCAACTTGATAGTTCTCATGAGGAGGCTTTAGGGGTATAACTTGTTATGTTTTGAGTTTAATGATGTCATTTGAAAAAGTTCATAGAATTCTCTTCATACCAATCATCTCCATGGTTTGAAATAATGAGGTTGATGTATTCATTTTAGAAAAAGGGTACACATACATGGAAGGGTTCACCTGGGAAATGTTTGGGGTTTCTTCTTGTGATGGCATTGCAAATTTTCAGAACATAGGCATAGGTAGTCGAGGTGGAAGTTTGCCCACATCTAGTAAATTTTTCTTCCCTTATAGTAATGCATATGCATATGGAAGTTTTTTCCCCCAAGATATTGAACCATTAGAATTATATCTGAGTTGAAGGCCTTAAGATAGAAAATAATAGCCATTCCCATTGAGGGCCAAGTTACTACTAGAATTCTTTGCCATATTTTATGAAACCTGGTGTTGAAATTGGTGATGACCTCTTGTAGGGAAATTTTGATTATTATTAGCTCTTGAAGGAGATACAAGTGATCATCCCTTTTATTGAATCTATAAAAGAATTTGTCACCAATTTGATCCCATGTGGTGAATTAATTAGTGGGAAGGACTAGAAGCAATCAAGGGATTTTACCTTAAAAGATGTAGAAAGCAACCCCAAAGTCAATTTCTAAATAGTGTCATGATGCATGATGTATACATTTTCCACACATTGTAGGTTTTTTGCTATATTTTTAAAATCCTCCCTAGTAATATTTGGGTGTGTTTTTATCACGTTGTAGGGAATAGGATCCACATATTCAAAGGGGTTAGAGGAATTAGTGAGCTACCATTATTCCATTCCACAAAGTTTCTCAATGCTCTTGGTGAAGCCATAGATACTTATGCTTGTGTTATGCTAGTTCTAGTCACGCTTCATATAGTTATAACCATCTAAAGTAGTAGCAGTGAACCTCGAATTCATGTTGCTTTGTGACCTTGCAATGGGCCATTGGCTCATGCACCCAACTTCTAATCAAGAAATGAAAGGTGTCTCACCAAACTTGCTAGTTAAAAATCTATTTATCTCTAAAGCTTATGCTCAAGGAGTGGTCTAGAAGTTTCAAAGGTGTGGGAATATGAGCTTATGAAAACCTTCAAGATTTTAAAATTTTTATCTTAGTAAATTGAGAGGGGGATGAAGACAAAAAGAGATAACAAAAATAAATAAAATTGTAAATCTACTCTAAGGCGATGTTTTAGAACTTAATGGAGCTCATTTTCAATATTGCATAATATAATTGAAACTCCTAAAATATTCAAAAAGACATGAAAGATTATATGCATGATTTAATACTCCAAAAAGTAAACATAAAGTTAAAGACGATAGAAGAAAAACTAGGAATAATAGAAAATAAAATGATTCCACAACATTGAACATGAGACACCACATCCTCTTTGTTGTTGGTGAAGAAGAAATTAGAAAGGTCTTCAAGACAATTTAAAAAATTCAAAATCTCTCTCACTAGGGGCAACTATCAAGGTTTAGTGAAAATCAAAGTACTCCTACTATTACCTATTGTATGAATTAACTATGAACTCTTGGAAATTACAAATATAGAGTTCTACAATTTTATATTTGTGAACCTCCTTACAAAACAAAAAATATCCAATATATAGAGAAATACTCCAATAGACCAATGAGTACCCCTAGGTAACAAAAAACTAGTGGAGCCTTCAAAATGAAATCCCATAATGAAGGCTATTGGAATAGACTAACTACCTGATGATTAAAACTTAAGGTATGGTATGCACATGATGAGGGACATTGCAAGAAAAGTCAATGTGCATAATAGTCAAGGCTTCAACCCTTCTTCTTCTGGAGAAGGGTGCTTTGATGACACGTCCCTTTTCTCTCATCCATACCATTTCTCTACTTGTTGGTAACACCTATGGGCCCATTTTCTCTTTTCTAACCAACAAAACAAAATGAGATGGAGCTAAATTTAAGTAACTCCCAAAACAAGCATAGCTGTGCCAAGTGGCACATTGAGGGACTAGTGTTGCCTGAAAGATTTTTGTACTTTTCCTTTTTTCTTGTGGTGCATGAAGCCACCACATTTTTTCTTGGTGCTTCTTGGAGGGAAGCTAGGGTTTTATTGAATGGAAAGAACAAGGAACTGTCACATGTTTCTCTCCCGGAACACATAGTCAATAAAAATAAATATGAACACCTGATAGTAGAAGTCACCTGCACTATAGAAGGCTCAACATTTCTCGTGACTTTAGCATTGTTTATATCAATGCCTCCTAAAATAACTACAAAACATGGATTTGATCCATAATTTAATTTGTGACACTTACCTATTTTCTTCATTTCCTAAAGTCCAAATGATAACAATAACTTGATCTTTACATGAGTTGCTTCACCACTATTCATTAAATGATTTCACCTCTTATGAGTACATCACACATAAAATTGGGAAAAATAATAATTAAAAGATTTACAAGGTTTATGACACCTAAATCCTTACATATCTAAGTTTTTTTAAGGGATAGAGTTAAAATAAAATTATATTAAGAAATACCGAAGTACATGAAAACTAGATCCATTGGGATTTACAAATTTCCATAGATAGCACCAAACAAAACAAAAAGAGAATCCACACCATATCCTTACAAAACTAACTATATAGAAATAAAATATATTAGTAGATCCAAGAGATATTCATCAAAGCCCAACTAATCTCATAAGAATTAATCCATCCTATCCTCATCAATAAGTTGATGAATCATTTGTGAACACATTTGACTAATATCTCTCCAATTCTCCTCAAACCATCCATTCACTTCCTCTGAAGACCATTTGGCTAGGAAATAAAAAGTCCTATTCCACTACTCTGGAATATTATTAAAGGAGATTACTTCAAACATAATAGCTAAATGATGGATTTGTTAAAGGAAACTTGTAAGAGAATCTTGAAAGTTTCTACTATTCTTGGTATTGATGATAATAATAGAATAAACCTCACAAACAATTTTATTCCAACCTTCTACATAGGATTTCTCGAGACCATAAAGTAAAGCCCAAGATTCCATCTAATTGTTATAATGAGTACCCAAGGAAGAAGAGAAGGGAATATGAACTAAACCAAAAGAAACATATATTATGCCACAAAAAATTATAGGTCCCAAGTCACCCCTTTAGGACCCACTTGTATTAATTTTAAGGAAATGTGTAGGACGAGGAGACCACTTACCCATATTAAACACCTTCATGATAGATTGGTCATGGGAAGAATAGAAATAGACAGCTCTAAGAGATTGACTATATGAAGATCCAATTAGGTAAATGAGCCTTCATAATTTTTTTTCCTTAATACTCTTTAAGAATGCTCTTTATTTTTACTCAATCTTGGATCACCTCCTTTCTTTTGGAATGAAATATATGATGATTTCTTTCCAACTAGATTTTCCATAGGATGAAATATGAACCAATATACCAAGAAGCTAAAAGGAATGAAGCTAGGGATTTGCCTAGACTATTCCGAAACTCACTCAAAGTGGTGGAATATGAAGCAATTATATTCCATATTTTCAATTAGAGGTTCCATCTATTAGTAGAAAAATGACAATAGAAAAAAGGTGATTCAGAATCTCCTCTTTTTTGCCACGTATAGAACACATGGTTGAGCCTTGAAATCATTTCTTATGGATGTTATCCCTTGTGAGGCACTTATTTTGACTCACCAATCATAAAAATAAGTTCTATTTAAACTAGCCAAAATTATTTCAAATTTTCTTCCACCCAAGAAATCCAAAATGTCTTGCATTGTCAATCTCCAAATATTGAGAACAAAGTTTGATATAATAGTCACCTTTAGGACTAAGTCCTCAAGAAAGAAGATCTAAATCTTTGAAATAACTACATAGTCTACTAGCAAAGATAGAAGCAATAGACTTCTTGTCTACCATAGAAACTCCTCCAGGCCAAACTATTGGATCCTTCCATTCATGGAGAAAGGTTCTTTTTTAAGCATTGTTTTACTTAAGATATACCATATGAGACCACCCCACAACTAAGAAGGTGTTATAAAGAGGTTGAATATGATGAAAGGAATATATAATATGAGGATTATTATCCCAAGAATCATCCCAAATAAATATTTATTACTGTAATGGTGGTAAAACAAGGGTTTCATCAATTAAGCTAATAAGACCTCTAATTTTACCTTAGGGACCACTACATTGAAAGAGGGGCAAATCCAATAGATCTAGCCACAATCTAAAGAGGAAAATGGCTGAAATTATTATTAGATTCATTGGTTTTTAGTTTGCCACCTCTTTCTACTTGAAGATTGGATGTGAATTTGAATATAAGGCAAAACAAGGGATAATGGAAGAGAGTGAAAACATATTGCTACAAATGTCCCACAAAGCCAAAAACTAAGATATAGGCAAAAGAAGACATTTAAAACTTATCCTCAGAAGTTTAGCCTAATTTTGGGGAGCAGGTAGTGGAGAGTCGTCCTGGTCCTCCAAGTTTTTCTTTGTCGAAAGCTAAACCATTTTGTCACTGTCAACTCTGTCAAAGCTTTGAGTACAACTCTTGAGCCTATTCCCTTGGATTTGTAATTATTGATAGAAGGATTGATGATGCAATTCTCTTTGAATGTAATTTACAAATATTGTAGGTAATGGCATGACAAACACATGAACACAAAAACCCTAATAAAAAACGCATGCTTGCATGAAGATTGATGTAACTTTTCTCCATAATGCTTGAAGGATGAAATTCTACCTTGAATCTCTGAAAATACTTGATGATGAATGCTTGACGGATGGAAGAATATTATGAATGGAGACCTAGATCTAAAATGAATTGATACGATGTCTTTATAGAGGGTTCCCTAGGTAAATTACCAATTATGATATCTAACGGTCAAGTGTAGCCACGGGGGCCAAATTCCATTAGGGAGGGGAAGTGCCTATCCTCATTCAAATTGAGTCCACTTTAAGAGAGACCGGGGTGTTTTGGGGTGCCTTGGTCCAAGACCAAGGTACTCCATGCCCTAGTCCTCCAAAACAAGACTAGTAGACAAGAGATCAGGAATAGACAACCTTAGGATGGGGGCCCACCTAACAGTGTCAACAAGTGACATCAAGGTTAGAGAATAATAGGGCAGAAAAAAACCTAGGGGGAATGAAAATGAGACATGCTAAAGTAGGAACACAAGTTCATGAGGTGGAAATTGAATTAGTTACAATTTACGATGCTACATTTACCACCCACTTTAACAAGAGTGTGAGCCTAGGCAAATACTCATAGTAAACTAGAAAGCTGAGATAGAGAAACTAGGAGCGAGATCACAAGGAGATAAAACATAACTAGTTTCAAGGAACCAAGCCCTTGATCTTAGGATATTAACTCACCCAATCACATGCAAGGACACACAAATAGTCATGGGGAAATGAATACTCACGAGACAAAAAGCTATGTTATGTCATGTGATTTATGTAAAGGAGAGTCAAAATATCCTAGCAAACTGTATTATGCTAGTTCCACTCTTTGAAAAAGGAGGAGTTGAAGGGTCTGGCAAGTTGTGTTATGCTATTCAATTCATCATGTTGCATATCTTATTGTTTGGTTTTAGGAGTTAAGAATCTTGTATACGACTTCTAGTTCTAGTTTCGAGCATACAACAACCTATATAAGACATGAAAAAAGGTTACATTTGGTTTTGAGAATGAAGCATCTTGTATAAGACTTGTAGGTTTGGTTATGAAAGTGAATACCCTGTATAACACATGAAAAAGGGTTGCATTTGGTTTCAAGAATGAAGCATCTCATATAAGACTTATAGGTATGGTTTTGAGAGTGAACACCTCGTATAAGACCTGCAAAATAAAAAATTTAGTACAAAGAGGGCGTCATGTATGCTCCGCCCTTAATATGTCAACATAAAGGTATGTTGATGTCTTAATGAAGCTAGATACAAGGATACCCACCTTCAACACCAAGGAGATATCCTTTAGGAAAAAATTTACATAAATCCAAGACAAAGAGACAAGACTCTTAGAAGCAAGGAAAAGATAGTTGTAAAAGAGATATCTTGCAACAAGTGTAAAGGGAATCCATTGGAGGAGAAGGAGGAAGATATCTTTGCTCAAAGACATCTACCCCCAAGAGGATATTTTAAACAAAAACATCAATGACCAAAGAAAGGAAGGCGAACAAGAATTCATACCTTCCTCCTATTGCTAGGAAAAAGTGATTCTTGATGGAGGATAACACACTTTTGACCCAAAGTGAGAGGTTTGTTTATAATAGATATACATTGCCAAGTGAAGAAGAGGTTGTACAATTGATACATTTCTCTTGCATAAGTGATAATCCTTGAGAAAACAAGCCACTTCACACAAGGAATAACATCATATCATAAGAAAACACCACTTAATAAAGGGAAAGTGGATCCTTAGAAAGGATAGGAAAGATCAATGCTCCTCAAGTATAGGGACAAAGAGAAGGATTACACAACCCCAAAAGAGAGATTATACATAAAAGATGCAACACTTCAAGAAAAGGAAAGGTCCTAAGCAAGGAACACACATGTACTCACATGAAAGAAGATTCAATGTGAGAAAAGACATCAAGCTATGAAAAATGCAACTCCACAAAGGAAAAGTTAATCATTTCTAAGAAAGAATGATTAAAAGGATATCTTGACCCCAATAAATAAGCTAACAATTTCACATAGTGAGGAGCAACATGATAAAAACATAAAGTTTATTTGGAAGTAATAAGATGGGAGTCTAGCTCATTGTTATCTAGTATTTGAATGATGATAGTTACAATAAGTTGTTTATTTGATCCGCTAAATCACGACATTCATTAGTGGAATGACCATGGATTTGATGATACTTGAAAAAAGAAGAATTGTATTGAGTTTTTTTATGATTCTTTATTTGATTTTTTAAAGAGAGAGAAACCAAGATGCCTTTAAGAAGCTCGTATTATCTATACTTTCTTGTTGTGATGAGAAGTTTTTTGAAGACATAGATGTATTAGACAATTGGGGAGGGGATGTAAACAAAGGAGGACTTTGGAAACCTAGACCTTCTTTGGAAAAGTGTGATGTAGATTTCTCATAACCATCAAAACTTTTTTGTGCACATCCTAAACTATGTCCATTGTATCCATGTGTAGAATTAGATATACATATTGAAATGTATAGAGGAGAGGGTTCATTCATAGTGTCAAAGTCTAAAAATTCCCCATCATGATCAATACTTGTGTTTGAAGGAGAGGTGAGAATTAATTAAGAAGCTTGGATAAATGACACACAAGGCTCCTTCAAGGATTCATTCTTATATTGAGGGATCTTATACCCATTGAAGGAGGGTGTAAAGTCTAATGTACCCCAATTCCTTGCTAAGGAAGCATCATTGGTAGGAGACTGTGTTATTGATGGAATCATAGTATTAAAGGGGAAATGCATCCTACTTCATCATGAATGAAATTATAAGGATTATTATGCCTTGATTATGTGAATTTCATTGTTATATATGAATTTGATTTTGCAACGAAGAGTAGAAGGGATTCCTTTCATAGCCTAAATCCATACTCTACCTAGAATAAAGTAATAATTAAGATGGTTGG
The DNA here is from genome assembly GCF_030272615.1 of Cryptomeria japonica. Classification (NCBI taxonomy): domain Eukaryota; kingdom Viridiplantae; phylum Streptophyta; class Pinopsida; order Cupressales; family Cupressaceae; genus Cryptomeria; species Cryptomeria japonica. The sequence continues at coordinate 610,498,067 of NC_081415.1, read as the reverse complement.
GCATGACATGAATAGGGGTAGGTAAAGTCATAGGTCCTAATTTGATAATTAAAATGACTATACCAAGTGACTTTCTAGGAATATTATTAAAGCCACATACACAAAGAGGATTGGGTTGAACAAAAGAATGATCCCAATTTATCTTATCTAATAAGTCAACACAACAAAAGTTAAATTTTTTATCCATTATCAACTAAGGTACCTCTTATGTTTTGTTTGTAAATGTGAGGAGTAATCATAAGGAGATCATCTCATTTTTTAACTTCTATAGAAGACAATTCATCTTGTGAGAATGCAATATCATTTGGTTTTGAAGAAGGATGAAGAACCACCCTTTGTAAGACTTCTTGGATCAACCTATAGTATGAAGGTGAAGTTTGAATCAGATCCCAAAGGGAGATATTAGCTAAGATATAATAGAGTTTCTCAACAAGATTAGGCTCCTTATCAATATGTTTCTTAGGATGAGGGGGAGAAGGAAGGGAAGTGAGAAGAACAGTGGGATCTTCCTTTTGTTGGAAATGTTGTCATTGATGTCAAAGATGAGATTGCCATTAGTTACAAAATCAGATAGCTACAATTTATATGAAAGAAGATTAATACAAAATCCAAATGGAAATATTTTCGTTGATGTAAAGGATCAAGCTAATTGAATTCTTAAATGGATGTCGACTCCCAAAATATTGTTGTAGACACTTAAATTAATTATTTTAATTAATTTAACTCTTTTACATAATTAATATATTTAATTATGTTAATTCTTATCCTTCTCAATATTAATTAAACTTAGTCTAATTAGTACTGTCACTATAGTCCAATGATTGATTTATTTAATATATCAATTTGTCCTTTCTTCTTCTAAGGCAATCAAAATTAATTCTTCTTAAATCTCCCCTTTTAATTAATTAATCTCAATTAATTAATTAATCCTTGTGATTCCTACAAATCACCCTTTTCTAATCCACCATTAATCTAATTATTTCTTCTAGAAAATCTCTTAATCTCACTATCATTATTCCTCAAAATTTTTAATTGCCTCCACTCATTATCTCTCCTAGTCAAATCCTCCTACAAATCCCACTTTCTCTAATCCCACCTAATCCCTCTTCTAATTTCTTCTAATCTCTTATAATGGGTTGCTAGTGGCTAATCCCCATGATTAGCCACAAAGTCAACTCCCTATCTCCTCACTCAACCACTTTCCTTAATTGTTCTTCTCACATCTCTCTAGGCATCGCCCATCCAACTACCTCAAATTATTTTTTCCTAGGTGAATGTGAGATTTAAAAAAAATCTCACATTCCTCTATGTATCCCTTCACCCAGGGAATTTTTAATTCTTATTTATTTCTCAAATCCCCATGCTCCCTTTTTGGAGAATTTTTAAATTCTCATTCTCATAATCCAAGGAATATTTTTATTCCTTTTGTCTTCCCTAGGTGCATTGGGAAGCCTTCCCAATAAACTTTGAGGAGTGTGGAGACAAGAAATGCCTTTATGACATATCTATTGGACTCCACACTTGTCATATCAACCCTTCTTGATCCATGTGTGGGCTCACATGCAATCTTGGCCTTCCATCTTGGATCATTCCTAGCCCTCCACTTCTCCTCCCTTTTCTTCTATAAATTGAGGACTCTACCCCTTCATTTAACATCTCCAAATTTAGTAAGTTAATGATGTCATTTTGAGTCCAAGGAATCATCCAAGCACCTAGACTATAGCCAAATTCACACTCATCCATCACTTAGTCATCCACCTTTCAAATCCATTTCATCCTTAACTCACCCATCCTCATCATCTTTTTGATCATTTGGTGCACATTTGGAGAGCCACCACATTCAATCAAGGAGCATATCAAATCAGGTTGGAGAAGGGGCGCTACTTCAATCTCATCCTGCTCAATCCAAGGAACAAGTGAAGATTTGTAAGGTATAATGGTGTTTGTTGAGTTTATTTGAATGTTTTATGCATATTTGTATTCAAACTAACCTTATATCTTCATGATAGTTTTTCCTTGGTTCATTTTGGCACTCCTGGTGGGACCCACATCCCTAATTTAATGATTTTTTGTAAGTTTTTGTGATTTTTAGTTGCAGGTCCCTGATTAGTGTGAGAGTCAGCAAACCAGCGTAGGTGTCTTGGCTTCAACACGTGTGCTTTGGCTTTGGCGCATGCACAGACACTTCAGTGCGTTCGCTTTGGATTTAAACTTTGATAACCAACCTTTCTTGCAGGTCTGCTGATCAGTGCAAGCGATTCGGGAACAACACGTCTGCTTGCAACTTATCTTTATTCACCTTTCTGTTCAGATTTTTAGTTATCTATTTTTTTTACAAGTTATTGAAAAACACATAAAAAAGGCTAAAATAACTTAACAATAAAAAAAAATTAGATAAATTTTTCTATCTAGTTTTTTTATTTTTAAAAACACCGCTTTAGCGCGAGTGCTTTGCAAATAGCGTGAGCATCTTGAAAACATCGACTCTTCGTAGGTATAATCTGTGTTTTTAGTACTTTTACACTACTTTTTGTATTTTTTGTTTTAAGCATTCAGACCTCACTTTAGCGCATGCGTAGGCGTTTCAACGCGACTGTCTACAGAACAACGTGAGCACTATTTCCGTAGAATTTTGTGTTATTGATCAAATTTTTGAGTTTTGCAGATTTTATCCAAGCAGTCCAAGGCCTAATTTGAGACTAATAACCTTTCTTCCTTGCAGGACATTATATAGAAGACCATATTGTCACTAAATTAGTCTTGTGTGTGTTTTTTCTAGATAGATAACATTTGGATTTTGGGCTGAAAATTAACCACTTGCCTTCCATGTCTTATTTTCATTTTGTTTGCATGCTTTTTTACCTTTAGCAGGCTTGCCCTCCCGATTTGCCTGGCACACTAGCATGAGAATTGCTAAGAGGGGAATGACCCAAGTGAGTATGACTGAACCTGAGCATTCCAACTCACTATAATCAAATCGCCTTTTGAGATGAAAATCTCGGAGGACAGAGCTATTTGAGTTTACACTCATATCGAGCACTTCGTAGGGCCCTTAAGGTCTAAATCACACTTGCATGACTACTATTGTGCTTGGTGCTTTGTTGGGATATAGGCCTCAATCGCGCTTGCGTGACTACAAAGGATAGTCTTCAAACACAATCCCTTACTAAGATCTTTAGAAATAGAAGCCACCCAGTTCACTTTCGAAAGGTGGATAATCTTTTTGCAAGGGAGATAGTAACTCCCCTAAGAGACTTGCCATATCGTGCCCCCATTAGTGTTTGTAGTCGGCTAATACGACATTGAGAATCCATTGCGTGAGACTCAACGACCGTATTTTGATTAGCTATTGGGTGTGTACCTGAGTCAGCAAGCAAAGGTTTTCCTCCTCAACCAACTTCCTAGGATAGCATGTTGTGCTTGATGTCTTTATTTGAGTCAATGGCTAATGCGTTTTCTATGTCTTCTTGCCAAAAGTAGAATTAGTATGTCCTAGTCAACATCTTCGTCATCATTATAGTCCAAGTCTAAGTCAACCTTTGTCACATTATGATCCAAGTCAAGCATAGTCAAAGTCATAATCCTTAGTCATCTTTACGTCATGTCCTAGTCGTACCCGAGTCATGTACAAGTTGTCATCCTAGTCATATCCTAGTCAAATTTTGAGTCAACCTTAGTCAAGTCCAAGTCACACTCAAGTCCAAATTTTCTAACACGTCAAAACTACGTTGAAAATCCGCCCGCCTCATGTTTCATAAGCCTAATTTGTACAAGCATCCTAAGAAGTCAATCCATCATCCAATCAAGAAAAAGAAGCTCGCACAAGCACAACTCATTAGACACTGAAAGTTTTGGTATACCAACTGTAAGCGCTTGCTTAAACATAGGACCTTTTTTGTACCGATATCACAATTATATTCATGGTCATAGCAATGAGATTGATGCTAGAAATGAACTAAGAGTCTATGCTCTACACCAAGGACCATGCTTGTCTTTCAATACCAATTATCGTCAAAATCGGGGTGGTCGCATACCTTCATACAATTTTCCATCCGAACCTATCTCTTATTGAGTCATTTCCATGCCAAGGATAATGTAGTCATCAAGTTCTTCTAGTCATCAATATCACCCTTCTTTGATCTTTCATCATCAACGATTTCTAAGGACTTAACACATCAATCAATCCTTAATAAATTATCTTCGATGAAATCAATCCTTAATTGATCATCTTTAAATCAACCTCACGCTAAGGTTTTATACCTTGTGAAGTTCTATTTAGATCTCATCCTTAATCAATTAATCGTTTGGCCTTTGTGCTTGGGAAAGAATCTCCCCAAGTACCTTTGCCTCATGTTTTGAGTCGATCAAGAATCTTATCCTACGTCTTTAGTTTTCTTGGGATCATTAGTCAATCATTAGTAAAAGAGAGAATTTGATCATTATCGTAAGGTCAAAATTTTACCCAACTTGGTTGTTACCTTGCTTGTGGTTTCATCAACATCTCCCACCTTGTGAGGCCCTACCCCGAGCTATCATAGAATTTCAGTTATTTTCATGTTGGACCTATTATCGATACTATATTTTGGATGCATTATGGACATATATTTTATATGATCCAGTGCTTTGGATAACACTGATATGATTATGAAGGTGAGTCATGTCGCTCCCGCACCTGCTCTCCAACGGCTCTCCCGCCTCCAGCTTTTCAAATGTGCTTGCTGCTACATTGACCAACAATGGCTCTTCGCTCCCCTATGCGTTGGATCTTGACTCTTCTGCTTGGGTTGGGGTTGTGGCTGTTGCTCCACGCTCCTCTTCTAAGCTGGTGCCTCGGTCTACTGTTGGTTGGCTCTTTGGAGGTTCCCATAGTGATGATGAGTTTTTCCCACTCGTTGCTGCTACTTCTGGTGTGGGTGTTGTGGTGGCTTTGTTTGCTACATTGGGTGATTTTGCTGCTGCAGAAGGTCTTCCTATGGTTTTGGGTACTAATGTTGGGGGTTTGGATGCCAAGATCCCTGTTGGTGGTTTTGTTCCTCCTAAACCTGGTGTCTCTGATCCAGTTCTGGATTTGGATACCTTGGCGACTGTTGTTGGTGCTAGTGACGACCTTCCTGCGGGTGAGACTGCTATGCCCAGATCCTTTGCTGGGAAGTGTATCTTTGCCCGTGTGGCTAAATCTGCTGCCTAGCCTTCTAGGGGGGTTCATCCTCTTCCTTGTACCAAGACCTCTCCTATTGTGGTCTGTGGCTATGAGGTTATGGAGAATGTGGACTTCTATCAACGCAGTGCTCTGGTCTGCAAATTTACTGGATTTTGGCCTTCCCTCCTGAACCTTCATCGCTAGGTAAGTGATTCCTGGAAGCCCCATATTTCTTATGGCATTGAGCTTTTCCTTTGTGCTAAGGGGTTTTTTGTTGCTTCCTTTGCCTCTACTCATGATCGTGATTTGATTTTGAGTAAGCTACGGTCTTGGGAGGATCACTCTCTCTCCCTTAAGCCCTGGACTCCTTCCTTCAACCCCCTTACAGAATCTCTCTGTTCGTCCGATTTGGGTCCGACTCCCCAATCTCCCCCTCCATTTCTAGGAACCTTTTTGTTTTGAGGCCATCAGTAACTCCATTGGCAACTTCTTGAAGGTTGATGATGTCACGTTCTCCATGAGTCATTGTACCTTTGCTCTCCTATTAATTGATGTTAACATATTGCTGGCCCTCCCTAGGGATGTGGTTCTTATGGTCGGGGACAAGCGTTGGACTCAACTGTTGGATTATGAGGGCCTCTCATTTCATTGTCGAAGGTGTTTCTTAACGGGTCACCTTGCTTCTAACTATTCTCTATCTCATCGTAAAGGTGCTGCTACTTAGTGGAAGGATGCTATGGATGACCACTTGACAATTAATGCTTCAGATTCTGTTTCGGTTGATTCATCTCAAGATGAGGTGCCCCTTACTGCTGATGAAGCCTTGGTTGATGTTACTGTTGTTGCGGCCCCTTTTGCCTCCTTGGATCCTCCTACTGCTGCTCCTGCTTCTCACTTTCACTCTGCTCCTAGTGTCTCTTCTCTTGCTACTGCTCCGCTGCAACAACCTGTTGCCGCTTAGCAACAACAGTCTGACAGTGACTCTGTAGGGTATTCCCCGCTTGTTTCTTCTTTGAAAGTTCCTACTGATAGTGTTGCCTGGATGGTTGTTTGTCGTAGGTGGAAAAGAAAATCTAACCACCTTTCCCAAGCCCTCCTTTCTCAAGATTCGAGGTTTTCTCCCCCTTCTTGATTTGGATTGGGTGTTGATGGTTTGACAGGTTGGTTAGGCTGGTCCGACTTTGTCCTTTTGGGGTTTGCATCCCTGCTTGGTCTTTAAATTTTGATAGCCTTTGGCTTTGTAAAAGGCCATCGCCCTTCTTAACGCTGCTCTATTTCAAAAACAATTAGCAATAATTATCGCTAATTGTAGAGGGTTTAAGGTCTCTTTGTTAAGGGTTAGCGCCCTTGTTAACGCTACTTTTTAAATCAAAAACACTGATATGATTATGTCATTTACTTTGATTTGCAATACTTTATTTTGATGCGAGAAATTATGGATGCAAGCTCTATAAATTATTTAATCCATGATTATGATGATGATGTTGTTTATAAGATTATTTTATGTGGATGTGATTAGATAATTGGAAACTTGATTATTATAAATGAAATTGTATGTGATGTCTGAATTGTATCATTTCTATATGATAATATTATGTGTGATTTTTGGAATTACTAATGTGCAAAATGAGATGTGCAAGAAAATTATTCCATGTGACCATGGAAACTATTCGGAGAATCAAGCCTAGACCTATGTGCGTTTGTGAAGCCAAGGGTTGTCTATTTGGAGAGACAACACCTCGTTTGTAAATGTGTTTTAATTTGTAATGTTATGCTTGGATGTGTGTTTATTTTGGAAATTGTTTAATTTATAAATTTCAAAAAGGGGCATTTGCCATTTGTATTTTAGTGATGTGTAATTCTTTATTGTAGTGTCACTTGACACATGTTGTAGGATGAGTTGGCAACAATATGTCCCTTTGGAGGAAATTTGTTTTACCAATGTTTATTTTTTCAATTATCCTAGTATGTCCCAAGAAAGTCTTGGATAGGGAGCCATTAGAAAGGTCAACTTTGGGTGAATTTCTAGGGGGTTAAACTAACTCCTAGGGTCAAGTTAGTGGGCCATATGATGTACCTATGGATGAAGGCCAAATTTAGCAATGTGTCCACTCCCTAGGGCCTGTTTAACCACCCCAAAAATTGAGTTTCCTAAGTTGGCCGAATTTCAACTTTAGAGGAGTTTTCCTAGGTTAGATAACCCTCCTCATGAGTGACATTGCTCTTCCCCATTCCTTTTACCTTTTTTGAGGTGTCTTGGCTAGAGAGTTTGTAAGGTATTGGGAAGACCAACCAATGAACATCCTTCACCCTTCCCAAGTGGGTTGGAAAGAGTGAGGAGTATCTTCATAGGGAATAGTTTGGGAGGGAGAAGTTTGATCACCCACTCTCCATTTTGGAGACTTAGATTCTTGAGCAATTTTTGGTAAGTTTTTTTGGAATATTTTGGCTAAGTCTTGAGGGGAAAAAGATAGTGGATTTGGGTAGCTCTTCTACAAGATTCATCATCTCTTTTGGCAGATTTAAGGTTGGTTGTTTTCTAGCTCATGTATGTTGTTGTATTGTTGACAAGATTTCTTGTTATAATTTATTTTCATTATTGATATCTTAGTGTGTTGGGAAGATGTTTATTTCTTCCCTATGTGTTCTTTTCTTTTGTTATGGTGGTTTTTTTTTGAGTTTTGTTTTGGGAGTTTTCAAGGCCAAACTCACCCTTGGGAGGGAAGAGTGGCCTTGGGGTGAAGGGTTGTTTGACAACCTATGAGTGTAGAGGCTCTCTTTGGAAGAGAGTGATTTACAAGGGGTTATGGGACCCTTGCTGCATGGTATTTTGTTTATGAAATGGGGGTCATAAGGGGAGTTTGTTGGCTTGTATGCCTTGGGGGACATAAGGGATTATAGGGACAAATTTGGAACTTGTGGATGTGTTTATTTGTAGCCTTGATATGACATTATGTTCTCTACTTGCAGAATCCTCCTCTAGGTATATGGTCCACCTTCACCCCACTTGAAAAGTCACACAAGTGACATTGTTTATCTTTGGGATGAGAGTGTTAATGATGTTATGAATTTTCTTGCTTGCATGTGTGTTTCCTATCTAGCCTTGGTTCTCCTAGCTCGGGGGTGGCTTCTTGTAAGCCTAGGTTGGGAGGTGAGCCTCCATGGTCACAACCTGAAAGCTTTTTATTGTAGGTTTGCTTGGGAAAAGGATTGGAAGAAAAAGTTTGAAGTTGATACTATTTTTATTTGTAATAAGAAAATAAATGTATTGGGAAGCCCTCTTTTAGTAGAAATGAGAGGCTAGGTTTTGTATCTACCTATTTGTAAAAGAAATTCCATGAAGTATTAAATGTATTTATTTGACTAAGTTTTATCATGAAACAAGATGTATTCTTTTTATTAGATTTTGATCTTGCAAATAAAGAATAAAATTTGAGTTATTTCCCTATAGATATTTGAGTTATTTCTTTGTAATTATTCATTGCAGAAAAAAAAGGAAATGGAAGGAAATCTGTTTTCTATTTTTTAATTGTTAATAAAGTGTATGCATGTTGGAAATGGAAAGGAAATAAATAAGTTGTATATCTAAGTTGTTCCATTCTATTTTCTTTTATTATTCTGCAAATATAAGTGTTAGAAATGCAATTAAAAATAAATAGGAAAAAAAGCTATTTCTGTCTATAGTTTTGAAAGCAAATACAGGGATGATACTTTTATGTCTTAGTTTTAATCCTGCTTAAAATATGGATCTTGTTGTTTTTATTTGTTTATTTATAAAAATTAAGAGAAAGAATTAGTGTAGCTGTTAAATAAGTTTATTCCTGTCATTTATACCTATTTCCTGAGTTAAGTGTACAAAAAATTAATGTGTAGATTGTAGGAATGAAAATACACACACACACACACACACACACATTTATAGATTTATATATATATATAAATATCTATACATGCAGGTTAAATATTAAAAAAAATAAAAAATCTATTGTTTTCCTTCTATCTATTATGCTGCTATAAGAAATATTATATAAAACATGTGCTACATCTAATTCAAAAAGAAAGAGATCCCATATACATTATATTCTGGAAATGAAATACTGTCATTTTATTTAGATTTCTGGTTCATACCAAAGTTATGTTTTGCCATCACAGATAATAAGGTATTCACTCTCTCTCTCTCTCTCTCTCTCTCTCTCTCTCTCTCTCTCTCTCTCACACACACACACACACACACACACACACACACACACACACACACATATACATATATAGATATATAAATATATATAAATATATTTTTAAAACATTTCAATGTTTTCTATTTTAAATAAAACAATTTGCAAAAAAATAATATACCCATATACATATATGTACCCAAAAATTTAGATTATAATGCTTGTTGTTAAAACCAGGGATGTACACACACACACACACACACACACACACACACACACACACACACACACACACACACACACACACACACACATCTATACATTTTAATTTTCAAAATAAAGCTGGAAAATAAAAATAAAAAATAAAAAAAACAAAAAAAATATAGTGACCTTGCCAGCTACCATGGGGAACCACAGTGGGCGACACCGCACGGGGCCGCCACTATGGGTATCCACAGTGAGCGGCTCATGACCGCCACTGTGGGTAACTGCAGTGGACGGCATGGGGCCACCACTGTGGGTATCCACAGTGAGCGGCTCACGACCACCACTGTCCGGGTGCCCCTCCCTTCTTTAAACCCCCGCGACCCATCTTCTTCGGTCTCTTTGGCTTGGTTCTCCCTCTTTCATTTGTACACATAGACACACACAAAAAAGAATGGAGAACAAGCAACCCTAACCCAATTTCGAGTTAGGGTTAGTTTGATAAGAATAAAAGATGAAAAGAGAGAATAGGGTTAGTGTATTAAGAAGAAAAAATCAACCCTAGCTAGGATTTGTAATAAAATAATTATAAAATAAAAGGAGGGGGGAATTCTTTTTAAAATTTGAAAAAGAATTTCCCCCCATTTGTCTATAGCCAATATGTAGAATTAATTAACCCTTATTATTAACTAGGGTAAAATTAGTTTTTTAATATAGACTTTTTTTAGAAAAACATGAGTAAAGCACACACACACACACACACACATGCTAATTCTCATATATATATATATATATATATATATATATATATATATATATATATATATATATATATATATATATATATATATATATATATATATATATATATGGTTGTTGGGTTAAAAACCTTTTGAGAAATTTTATTAATGAAATTTATTAAATGCATAATGTAAAATTTTATCCTATGAGATCATTATTGACCAAATATTTAATAGTTGAGATTTAAATATCTAAGGGGATTTAAATTTGACTTTAATATAAAATGAATTTATTAGTCTAATATTATATTTGAATTAGTTAACTCTATTTGTTTTAATTTAAAAGCGTAATCGTGTGTGTTCAATTAATTATTTTTAATATGAGTTAACATTATTTTTATTTAGTCTTGAGTATTTTAAATACTATTGAGATAATTAGCATCTCTCGATTCTTGTTGGAGAATTTTAATTAGGAGAAATTAATTAATTAAATTAAATTAATTAATTAAGTTGTGACGACCCTTTTTAGGGAATAATTAGTCTACTCTAAATGTTTTTGATTAATGAAAAAATAGGTTTTGAAGGGGCCCCGAAACCCTTTACAAGCAAGACTTAAACAATAAAGCCACGAGAAACAGAGAGGAACATAACTAAAAGGAAAAAACCAGCGGAAAATCGAAGAAAACCCACAAAAGCCTTGAAAAGCCAGCAAGCCATCCAGGAATTAGATTTTATCCAGGGCTTTAGCTAGGGTGCTGCTAATTTCTTTCAGCTCTTTGATGTTGTCTTTGAAGTTAGGAGGGTCCTTGGCCACAACAGCCACAACTTTCTTGATACTGGCCCTGGTTCTCTTCGCAGTTCCGCCCGTCGGGGTAGCATCACCACCACTTCCAGTCTGGATGGTCTCCTCCTCCAGGTCAAGATCCACAACCGGTTTAGGAGTATGGTCAAAGACCTTGGCAATGTCTTCCAAGTTTTTGGTGACAGCAGAGAGGATACTTGGGATAATTCCCATCAAAATTTTCATCTCTTCTTTTCCCTCTTCCAACGATTTTACCTTGTTCTCCATTTCCTGCTTCCAATTAATATGCTTTCTGTTTTCATCCTCCCTTTTTTTATCTGAATTTATCCCTTTCTTCTCCAGGTTTGTCAAGGTTTCATAAGTCTGTCTGTCGAAATTCATTCTGGCCTCCGAGAGCTTCTTAAGATTATCTAGGATAAGCCCCTCACCAGCACTTTCCTTGTCCTTGCTATCCCTTTCCTCAGTCAGGTTCTTCTCAAAGCCTTTGTTTGTTTCCTTCTTAGAATTAACTTCGATTTCCTCATTATCCTTGGGAGCCGTCTCCTCCATCAGATGGCTATTGTCCTTACCAGGGTTATCACTTAGGATAGGGCTATTTTGACCAGGCTTGAAATCTCCTCTTTCTTCCTCGTTGCCCAGCTCCTCTTCTTTCCAGCTATCTTCACCGTTAGAGTTGTCTGTCTCCATACCACTGCTTTCCTTGACAATGTCCTCAGTTTCCAACTCGAGGGCACTTTTACTTTTCTTGCTGGATGACACCTTCTCCTTGCTAGTATCTCCCTCTTCCATCCTCCTTTTACCTAGGGAAGCAGAAATCTGCTTATTTTCCTACAGAGCGAGGGTTTTGCAATGCTCATAGATGAGCAGCAGGAGCCTGCAGTGGAGAATCGGGCTGGAAGGGTTAGTCCTGTGCTTGTTTAGGGACGCGGAGAGGGATTGAAAAGGTAGTAGGGCAGAGACACTTTTTTGTCGTGTCTGAAATGGTTTAAGAGCACGAAGTGGTAGGTGTGGGCCCTAGAGAAATGACCTTCAACCGTAATATACTCCATGATTGCGTTCAGGACCTAGCCCCATAACTTCTTGATGTTTGTAGCATCGTAGTAGCCCCCGGTAGCCTTGCTAATTTTGGCCCGCTTTTTCTCTTTCAGCGGGAACAGGGTAACCGCATTATTGGAGACCTTGAGGTCTCGAAGTAAGTTAAGCCCGGTGTGGGGCATTCCAGTCATAGTTGAAATAAGCGCAGCATCCAACTTAAATTTAACTCCGTAAAGTTTAAAAGAGTCATTAGACCAGTTTTCAGAAATCTTGGGAACAGCTAAGTTAATCCTACCTTTGTCATAGTCCTCAAGCTTTTCCATGAAGCTGGTGAGAGAGCCCTTCTCCAGCTTTGCCCAGACTTTAGGCATTTCTTTCCAGGTTGACGTGTTGTCAAGTTCTTCGCATCTTAGATCTCCTCCCATTTTCAAATGCAGGCTATCGACTCTATTTCTCTACAAATTGAGACCTTCTTTCCTGATGCAACTCAAATTTTCGCTCTGAGTAACCCACAAAGCGTGTAGCAATTTATTGGAGATAGTAGGAGATCTACCGCAGTGCCGGGTAATGATGGCCTTTCCAGCAAGGTGTAAATGATGCTTTTTACTTGTCATGATTTAATTGTCCTTCTCTCACCATATAATAGTCCTTTTTGAGTATCTCTTTAATATTTAAATTGAGATCATCCTCATGCCAAATCATTTGAGCGTCAAAGTTAACTCCAGTATTTGCTAAACAGTCAGCAACACTATTTTCCTCTTTGAAGGCATGTTGTATAATAATTTCTTTGAAACTGGTGATGATCTCTCTAGCTTTCATGATGATATTCTCAATAGACCAAGAAGGCTCCGATTCCCCCTTTAAGCACTTAATAGTATTAAGTGAATCCCCCTCAAGCCATATTTTATCATAATTGATATTTTTGGCTATAATTAATGTATGCAAGGTAGCGGAGGCTTTAGCAAAATGGCTAGTTTGATTCCCCAGAGGACCAGCCACCACCTTAAGGCAACTTCCAGCAAAATTCCTAATAATGCCCCCATATCCAGCTTTACTCGGATTTCCTTTAGAAGCCCCATCGAAGTTAGCCTTAATCCATCCCTGCAGGGGGAAACACCAGACAAGACCTTCTCTGCCTTTCTCCTTGCTAGTAGTGGTAGTAGAAAGATTCCATCTATCTTTGAAATCATCTTTAGCAGCAAGTCCCTGATCAGTACCATAGAGGCATTCAAAAATACTCCTAAAGATTTTGTCTGCAACCACTTCAGGACTAGCTCTTTTATCTCTGAAAATCTTGTTGTTGCGCTCTTTCCATATATTCCAGATAACAATCGGCAGAGTAAGTCTCCAGGTCTCCACAATTTTAGGATTAGAGTTAGGACAATGCCATTGAAGCCAAGTGTCACCAAGAGAGTTCGGGAAGACCCAGCTTAGGTTCCACCTAGACAGGATGATTTTCCAGATGTCCTGGCTAAAAGAGCATTGATTGAGAATATGGCAAGCTGTCTCTTCTTCCTTGCAAAAAAGAGAACACATGTTAGGAAAAATAATGCCTCTTTTATGAAGATTATCCAGGGTTAATATCTTATTTTGGATGAAAATCCAAAAAAAGATGTTGACTTTGGGATCTAAGTTCTTATTCCAAACTTTAGCCTAGATGGGAGTAGCTTCCATCGGGACATTATGAATAGGCACAATAGAGGAAATAGAGTATTTCCCATCCAAAGTTTTCCCCCATATCAGAATGTCATCTTTGTTGTCTCTAGGAATTTTAGCAGAAAAAGCAATCTGAAGGAACTTGAGATCCAGGCACTGCTGGCTAAAGTCAATCCAGTCCCCATTTATCCAGTAATCTCTTACCATTTCACCGTACCTGCTTTTGAAACTGTCTTTCCAATCTTTGAGGATAGGGATTTCCTCTAGAGGTTTATCCAGGATCCATCTATCTTCCCAAAATCTTATTTTCCTCCCATCCCCAAGGTTCCAGGTTCTGCCAGTAGCAGCCCAGCCTTTAGCAGATTGCACTGCATTCCAAATGGCAGATCCATCAACAGAGAAAGAGTTGTCAAATAATTCTTCCTCAGAAGGTTGCATATAGAGATATTTGTTTTTCCAAATAGAGTTCCATTCTCTTTCCTCCCCTTTGAATCTCCAAATTTGCTTGGCTAATAAAGCTTTATTCATAGAGCTAATGCTCCTTAAGCCCAGCCCACCTGAGGCCTTAGGGGAACATATGTTATTCTAGGCTATAAGGGGGATTCTATTTTTAACTTCCACACCCGACCAAAGGAACTTTTTTTGGATTCTTTCAATAGCTTCTGCAAACTTTGAGGTGATTTTGAACAAGATAAGAGCATACATAGGAAGATTTTGGAGAGTGGCTTAGAGTAGAGTGACTTTGCCAGCTTGACTAAGAACAACCCCTTTCTAGCCAATGAGTTTCAGGTTGAGTCTGTCAATTAACTTATTCCATAAGGAATTGTCAGGCTTGAGACAAAGAGGAAGCCCCAAATAGGTAGAAGGAAACTCAGATATGTTACAGCCAAGAATCCTACCAATCCTAATTTGCCTTTGGGCTGGGGTGTTGATGAAAAACAGAGAGCTTTTATCCCAGTTGATTTTTTGACTAGAGGCAGATTCATAGGTATTCAGAATGATTTTCATGTTTTTGGCTTCCAAGATAGTGGCTTCCCCCATGGTGATAGAGTCATCAACAAATTGTTCATGAGAGCAAACAACATTGGATGAAGAAGGTTTCAGACCCTTAAGATTTCTTTCTTCCACATTTTTAAGGATGAATCTACCTTGGCATTCAACAAGAATGGTAAACAAGATAGGGGAGATGGGGTCTCCCTGTCTGAGACCTCTTGAGCTTTTGAAGAAACTAGATGGAGAGCCATTAACAATAATAGTAGAGGAGGAAGTTTCCATGAGTTGAGAATAGAGTTGGATAACTTTGTCACCAAAACCAAACGATTTCATGATCCTGAGGAGAAACTACCAGTTCACTCTATCAAAAGCTTTAGCCATGTCTAACTTAAGGAAGAATCCCTGTTTACTCGCCGCTTTCAGGGAGTGGATATTTTCATGAACAGAGATAATAGAGTCCAAAATCTATATTCTGGGGACAAAGCCATTCTGTTGGATAGATATAATCCTTGGGAGAACATCTAGCAACCTGGAAGTCAAAACCTTGGAAAGGATCTTGTAGATAGAGTTACACAAGATGATGGGTCTAAACTTGTTAAGAGAATCAGCTCCGGGGATATTTGGGATAAGGACAATGAAAGTGGCATTTAGTTCCTTAAGAAGTCTTCTGGAGCCAAAGAATTCCTTAACACCATTGCAAATGTCAGCCTCCACAATGTGCCAGAAGTTTTGGAAGAAAAACATGGGGAAGCCGTCTGGGCCAGGGGATTTATCACCCTGAAAGGAAAACACTGCCTTTCTGATTTTAGGATTAGTATGAATACGAGATAAGAGGCGATTGTCAGCTTCCAACAAGATAGAAGGGATACCTTGTAAAAGGGTATTTTGCTTACTGTAATCCAGGTTGTCCACTTCACCCAACAAGGTACTGAAATGCTCGAGAGCTTCCTTCTTGATGTTGCAATCCTTTGTTAGGATGCCTTTATTGCAAGTTAGTCTGGATATTCTATTGGCTGCCCTATGCTTAAGGGTGGTTAAGTGAAAGAAGCGGGTGTTTTTATCACCTTCCTTCAGGAACAAAGCTCTAGATCTTTGTCTCCAGAAAGTCTCTTCATTGGAAATGATGGAGTGGTATTTAGATAATAGATCATTTTCAGCCATCCTAAGATCTTTGGTCAACCCCACCTCTTGGATTCTATCCTGAACATACTTTAATTTAGCTTTGACTTGAGTTTTGTTCTTGAATATGTTCCCAAAAATCTCTTTGTTCTAGGTTTTAATTTTGGCTTTTATGATTTTGAGCTTTTTAGCAATTCTAAAAAGAGCCTTACTCTCCACTTCAGAGTTCCACCATTCAGTAATACAGGCTTCCAGAGAATGATGGGAGAGCTAAGCTTTTTCAAATCTGAAAGGGAAGTTTCTCTTAGCCGAAAAAGAGTTGGTAGAAAAGGAGATGGGGAAATGGTCTGAGCCAATTTTGATAACAGAACCAAGGGAGCAACTATACTTAGAAAGCCACTCAGGAGAGATTAAAGATCTATCAAGCTTAACTTGAATCAAATCAGCTTTGGTTCTTCTATTGGTCCAGGTGTAATTGATGCCCTGGAGATCAACATCAATGAGAGCTTGGTCATTGATGAAATCCATAAGGTCTTGTTTTCCATCAAGATGTAAGGGGATTCCTCCCATCTTATCTTCATCTTTGAGCAGGGTGTTGAAGTCTCCCATAATAATCTAGCTTTGATCAACAAACTGGAGTCTGTCAGCGGCAAGGCTTTTCCAAAATTTAGCTCTCCCGAATTTAGTATTAAGAGTGTAGACATTAGATAACACCCAAACAAAGTTGTCCTTAATATGCTCAAGCAAAACTGAGTTCCTATTAAAGGTGGAGATGATTTCCTTTCCTATTATAGTATTTCTATTCCAAAAAATCGCAGTTCCTCCAGAAGCACCCTCTGAGTTAGTTCCTATGACTCCGTTTTCTTTGAAAATTCTGATCCTTTCAACTTTTTCTTTAGACATCTTGGTTTCCTGAACAAGGACCACATCCATTTTATGATCTTTGATGACATTCCGTAACACATCCTTCTTATGGGGGGCATTTAGCCCTCTGATATTCCAGGATATAATCTTCATATTTTAACTAGGGATAGGGCTGACTCGATGGAACACTGTGTTCCATCGGCACGGTTCTTCCAGATTTCCTATTCCCTTTGATGTTTTAGGGATGGCCTTCCCTGCTTTTTATTTTGACTTCCAACATCTGCCTTTTTCTTAATCTTGCTTCTAGTTGAGATTCCTCCATTGAGTTCCTCCTTGTTCGATTTTCCTTCTCTCGACTTGGGTATCCGGAGAATCTCATCTAGCATATGCACACTTTGGGTAGGGGTTTTATAGAGGAGAGGCTTTGGGCTTCCATTAGTTAAAAGAAGTAAGGGCTTAGAATCAGAAGGGTCTTGGGCTTCATTAAAGTTTGCCTTGGCCGATTTAGAGAGTGAAGAGGCTAGATAGGATTCTTCTTTCTCCTGGCTAGCTGATCCATCCTCCTGGTCCGGAATGGTTTCTTCCTTCTCCTAACTAATAGTTTCATTCTCCTGAGCTTCTAGGTTTTCTTTATTGATCAACTCAGTTCCTGGCTTTGCTTCTTTAGAGCTCTCTAGTGGGTTGTTGGAACAAATACAATCCTATTTATCATTGCTACTACTCCTAGTCCTCTTGACTTCATTCATAAGTTCCAATGCGTCTTTTTTTTGATTACTCTCGGATATTGGTGGATCTACTTTTTTGTTTGTCATTTGCCAGATTTTTTTGTTCTTAGTGTTACTATCAGTCTTGAGTTCCTTGCTTTTCTTGAGCGGATAAGATTTTGCCCAATGCCCCAATTTTTTGCAGTGGAAACAGGCAAATGGTAGAGATTCATATTCAATAGCTTGGGACCATTTTTCTAGTTTAGATATGATATCTATGGATTGAGGCATATCTGTCATTTGGTTAACATTTACGCAAATGCGAGCAAAGACTAACCTTGATTTAGCCGCCGTCATCGGGTCAATTGATAAGAGTTCTCCAAAGGATTTTGCAATGCCCTTGAAAACTTCCTCGTTCCAGTATTCGAGCGAAAGACCTAGGAGGCGTGTCCAGACTGGTGCAGAAACGAAGAAGGATTCATCTAGGATGAGATTTAGGGCCCATTTCAGGAGAGCCAAGGAAGACTTGCCAAACATCCAGGGGCCTTCACAGAGAGCTTTGTTCATGTCTTCTTCAGAGTTGAAAGTGAAGGTAAAAAACCCTCTAGGCAGTGCCGCCACTTCCACTTGTCCTTTAACCATCCATTTTCTCCTTATGAAATTCCTAACATCATCAATGTTAGGCCTAAAGCCAGAGAATCGTCCCATTAATGTCATAGATAGGCCAGCTACAGTCATATTGACCACTTTGTCTAGAATAGAAATAGCAACCAGACTAGAGGCGAGGTCTAAAATGTTCGTTACTTCCAGAAGCCCAGATTTAACCAGCGGCTTCACTCCAAAGAGCGAAGACCATTTTTTCCATTTTTCTCTGTCGTGTGGGTCCCTGGGGATCGAATCTTTTTCTTCTCCCGGTTTTGCTTTTTCCTTGTCCTCTTCTAACCCTTGAGATGTTTGACCTCCTGCCTGCATGCCAGATCTGATCCCAGAGGAACAACAGTTTCCAGGAAATCTGCCTTCCCCAGGAATTCCGCCATTTCCCAATTTGAAATTTGGGATTGCCGCTCCTTTTCGCTCCGCTCCTTTTCGCTCCATCGACCCTGGAAAAAAAAGGTTACAAGCGACGAGTGTTACATATGTCTACTCTAAATGTTGACACTATAATGATGGAGTTGATTAAATCAATTTTAGGAAACCATTCTATTTAACCCAGAAATAACCCTTAGTTAAGACAAAACTTGTTTATTCCATTTTAAATATAGATTATTTAATGTTTTGATGTTGTTTAAAAAAAAAGATTGTTGTTCCATTTTTGCCCAAAAGTTTGGGCATGACATTTTGGTATCAGAGCAAGGTTTCCAACACTAGGAACCTTTCTCCATTACATTTCACTTTTAATATTATTTTCTTTAAGAATTTTTATTAATTTTATTTATTTACTTTATTTTATTTTATTGATCATTAAGGATGCCACCAGTTACGCGACAAGCCTGTAAGCGTGGTAGGGGTCCTAGACGTGCTCGCATGGCACACGAGGATGTTGTGCGGGACAAGCCAGATCTAGAAGGGGATCGGGAAGCTCCTCTCGAACAAATGATTGACCCCAACAAACACATTTTTGTTGCACTTCAGAACCTGATAGGAATAGTTCAGGATAGACTCCCAATAGTAGATCGTTAGGCAGAACACCAGAATTCTAGGAGTCATAGATCCGCAGCTAGGGAGAAGAGTAGGAGTTCACCTCCTAACCATATAGAGGCCCAGGTTGAGCATGAGCCTGAGTTAGTTCATCCACGTAAGGCACCTCTAGTAGTGGCACCTGTTATATTTTAGAGAGCACCTCGTGATCCCAGGGATCAGATCAAGGAGATTTTATGTCTTCGGCCACCATCCTTTGCAGGATCCACCGATGGGGTAGAGGCTGAGACTTGGCTTTTGAGTCTAGACAGGTGCTTCAGATTGCGTCTCTATGAGAGCAATTTGAAGGCATAAATTTCCATTCACCTTTTGAGAGGAATGACTTCCACATGGTGGAGGAAAGAGGAGTACAAGAATGATTTAGCTGGGGACACTGTTACTTGGGACATCTTTACAGAGAGATTCAGAGATGGGTACCTATCAGAGCACTATAGACAACACAAGATTGATGAGTTCCATGACCTTCAACAAAAGGGTCTCTTTGTGTCCCAGTATGAGAGCAAGTTCTTTGAGCTCTTACCCTACATTGACTACCTGAAGGACGAGAAGTTACTTGTCAACCAGGTGGATTGAACGCTCGGATATTAGGACCCATTAGGATGGAAGCTCCAGGGAGCCTTCGAGTTGCCGTGGAGAAGGCCTTGATATCAGAGGAGATTTAGGGTAGATCACAGGACACACGGGATCGACATCAAAATCAAAACCCTATACCGCAATCTTTTAGGTTTCAGAAACCCCACTAGAAGGGTAACCACAGGACTTCATCGGGGTCCTTTAAACCCCCTCCTCCATAGCAGCCACAATAGAATCATAGGCAAAGGCCTCCACAGGGTCAACAGGGCTTTAAGTCCAAGCAGTGACATTCATAGGGTCCTATGCGCGACCATCGATCACAGAGTCCTTACACACCTCTGACATAGACTCAGTAGTCCTCCAGGGGTGGTTTTAGTTGTTCGAGCAGGATAGGAGGATAGTGATACTCTAGGTCATAGGGTGTTCAGTTCCAGACACGTGGTGCTTGCTTTACTTGTGGGGCCATAGGGCACATGGCGAGAGTGTCCACAGGGTCAGATGGTAGGTAGTCAGCGAATGGGATGTTTAGAGCCTATAGTTGGGGACATGGGTAAGTCCCACAAAGTCTTCGCAGCAGTTGACAACCACCAGGTAGAGCATCAGGCCACAGTCATAGAGGGTGCAGGTATGATCAGAGGTAGCAGTGTTTCTATCTTGTTTGATTAAAGAGCTACTGATTCTTTTATATCTCCATTGGTTGTGGAGTTTTGCGGGCTAGTGGCATCTAGGCAAAGTGTTAGTTGGGAAGTGGAGTTGGCTTCAGGAGCTAGAGTGTCTATTGAGTTAGTGGTTAGGGGCTGTCAGCTTCAGATTGAGAGTACAACCACCTTATTAGACCTTCGAGTCACACCTCTAGGATCTTACGACATTGTTCTTGGCATGGATTGGCTATACGCCCATAGAGCCAAGATGGATTGTCACCCAAAAAAAATTGAGTGTGTGGATGATCAGGGTACCTCCATAGTTATTTCAGGGATTCAGAGGCCCGTATCACTTCATATGATTTCCGCTATGCAACTTAAGCAGAGCATGCGAAATGGATGTTAGTTGTTTGCCATCACCATCAGTGATAGAGAGGAAGAGAATGAGAAGGATCCTTCCCTAGATGATCATCCCATCCTTGAGGAATTTGCAGATGTGTTTCCTTCTGAGCTATCTAGTATGCCACCTAGCAGAGAGATTGATTTTCAAATAGATCTTGTACTAGGAGCTAAGCCAGTTTTGAGAGCACCATATAGGATGACCACAAATGAGCTTAATGAGCTCAAGATGCAGCTTGAGGAACTCTTAGAGAAGGGTCACATTCATCCTAGCGTCTCCCCTTAGGATGCACCAGTCATCTTCGTGAAGAAGAAGGATGGATCCCTTCGGTTATGTATGGATTACAGGCAGTTGAACAAAGTGACCATCAAGAACCGATATCCCTTTCCCAGGATCGACGACTTATTTGATCAGCTTCAGGGTGCCAAATTGTTTTCCAAGATAGACCTAAAGTCAGGGTACCATCAGTTGAGGATTGTAGAGAGCGATATCCACAAGACCGATTTTCACACCAGGTATGGCCACTATGAGTTCACTGTGGTCCCATTCAGTCTTACGAATGCTCGAGCTATATTCATTAGTTTCATGAATGGGGTATTCTATACTTTCCTTGACCAATTTGTGATTGTGTTCCTCGATGACATATTGATATATTCTTGGAATGAGAAGGAGCATGAGGAGCACTTGAGATAGGTCTTGCAGTGCTTGAGAGACAATCAGTTGTATGGCAGTCTATCGAAGTGTGCATTCTTTAGATCAGAGGTTAGATATCTAGGACATGTTATATTCGGTGATGGGATCTCAGTTGATGCATCGAAGATCAGAGCTATTATGGATTGGCCAACACCATCTAGTGTGACAGAAGTCAGGAGTTTCATAGGTCTAGAAGGGTACTACAGAAGCTTCGTTGAGGGGTTCTCTAGGGTTGCACATCCTATTACATCCCTTTAGCGAAAGGGAAAGAAATTCGAGTGGACAAAAAGGTGTGAGAGGGCCTTTCAGGATCTAAAAAGGGCACTCATTAGTGCACCTATTCTTGTTGTGCTAGACCCCTTGACTGATTTCATGGTATGCATAGATGCTTCCTTGGATGGATTAGGAGCAGTCCTTATGCAGGAGGGTTGAGTTATAGCATATGAGTTTAGGAAATTTAAGACTCATGAGCTTAACTACCCTACTCATAACCTTGAGCTTGCAACAGTAGTGCATGCACTTGTGAGGTGGAGACACTTCCTTTTGGGTCATCATTTTGAGCTTCATTCAGATCATCAGAGCTTGTAGTACATATTCACTCAGCCTAATCTTAATGCTCATCAGGGGAGATGGATGGAGTTTTTATGTGAGTATGATTTTGATGTTCACTACATCAAGGGGAAAGAGAACGTAGTTGCATATGCCTTGAGTAGGAGATGCCATGAGATATACTCCATGTCTACGGACACAGATTTGAGAGGTCGTATATTGTAGTAGCTACCAGAGGATGAGTGGTATTTAGAGGTATCTCAGGTAGTGAGATCTTAGGAGACCCTGGAAGGGAAATATGCAGGCTATTCATTAGAGTCTGATGCACTACTATGCCATAGAGGGTGCATCTATGTACCTTCTTCTAGAGGATTGTGTGATTTCATTATGTTGGAGGCTCATAGAGCTACTTATGTAGCACATCCTAGAGTTAAGAAGATGCATGCAGATTTGAGGTAGTTATATCATTGGCCAGGTATGCGACAATTCATTTCTATACTAGTAGCCCGATGCCTTGAGTGCCAGAGAGTTAAGGCTGAGCACCACCATCCAAGTGGGTTTCTCTAGTCTCATGCGATACCAGAGTGGAAGTGGGATACTATATCGATGGACTTTGTCATTAGTCTTCCTATGTCAGTGCGTCGTCACGATGCCATCATGGTGACAATTGACAAGTTGACCAAGGTGGCCCACTTCTCCCTAGTTTGGACTACCTTCACAACACCAGTAGTGGCACAAGTATTCTTGCGGGATATTGTCAGACTTCATGGTGTTCCATGCGAGATTATCTCAGAGAGAGACTCCCTCTTCACTTCTTCCTTTTGGAAGGCGTTATAGGTAGCAATGGGTACTAGCCTCAACTTCAGTACAACCTATGATTCAGAAATGGATGGACAGACAAAGAGGGTAAACCAGGTGTTAGAAGACCTACTCCGTATTTACATCATGGATCATCAAACCAGATGGGAAGAGTACCTTCCTTTGGTAGAGTTTGCCTATAACAATGGGCATCACACTTCTTTGGGAATGTCAACTTTTCAGGCCTTGTACGATAGTCCTTGCAGGACACCTTTGAGTTGGGACCGCATTGAGGATAGAGTAGCCATAGGTCTTGAGATGGTTCGTGATATGGAGTAGCAGGTGATTTTGATTAGACAACGCCTTAGAGAGGCACAAGATAGACAAAAGAAGTATGTAGATGCAAAGATGATAGACCGTAGCTTCATGGTTGGGGACAAAGTTTTCTTGAGTGTGTGACCGCATAAGAGTCTAATCCATTATGGAAAGAGCTCTAAGCTCACACCTCGCTTTGTCGGACCATTTGAAATCCTTGAGAGGATAGGACCAGTTGCATATCATTTAGCTTTTCCACCTAGCCTATCACGCATCCACGATGTGTTTCATGTATCAGTTTTGAGGAAGTACATTTATGATGAGTCTCATATTCTGGATTGGGATGCCTTGTAGGTGGAGTCGGATGGGCAGCTAGCTTTGGATCCCATCCGCATTTTGGCACGCTGGACGCTCTCTTCGAGGTCGAGAGTTGGACCAGGTTAGGGTCCAGTGGGATTGTTATGACGAGGTTACAACATCATGGGAGGACGCAACGCAAATGAGATCTCAGTACCCTAATATTTTTGATGAACTCCAGGAGGAAGTTCATGCCTAGAGGGGGAGGGTGTGAGGCCCTACCCTGAGCCGTCATAGCATTTCAGTTATTTTCACGTTGGACCTATTATTGATACTATATTTTGGATGCATCATGGACATAGATTTTATATGATCCATTGTTTTGGATAACATTGATATGATTATGTCATTTACTTTGATTTCCATTACTTTATTTTGATGCTAGAAATTATGGATGCATGCTCTATAAATGATTTAATTCCATGATTATGATGATGATGCCATTTAGAAGATTATTTTATGTGGATGTGATTAGATAACTGGAAACTTGATTATTATAAATGAAATTGTATGTGATATCTGAATTGTATCCTTTGTATATGATAATTTTATGTGTAATTTTTGGAATTACTAATGTGCAAAATGAGATGTGCAGGAAAATTATTCCATGTGACCATGAAAACTATTAGGAGAATCAAGCCTAGGCCTGTTGGGACTCATTCAATTTGAGTAATTTGAGAGGCCCATTTCAAAATTTTTCTCTACATTTCCAAATGATCATAAAATGAGTCAGTTTGAATGACTTAGTTAGAAAAGGGGTAAAATGGAGCCAGTTGATTTTCAAGGGGTAAGGCTTGGGAAGTGTGCCCCACACATTTCATTTGGCCTATGCAGTGATGTGCAACTTTCAGATTTTAGTTTGGATCATTTTATCAGCCACTCATTTCAAGGGGTGAGCTAAAAGTGCATTTTAGGTGCAAATGCAGATTTTACCAAGTAACCTACTTTGAGTGCTTATATCTTTTACCCTATTGATCGTCATGAAGAATTTCAAATTGGATTCAATTCTATGAATAAATGTGAGTTAGCATGCAAAATTTCAAGTCCTTATGAATCCATTTGCTCAGTTTGCCAACCTCAATCTGTTTGCAGTTTGTATGGTTTGACAAGTCCGTGTTTTAGCTGCTAGTCGGAGCCCTTTTTTGCATAAGTGTAAAAGTTACCTCAGTGAGTATCATGTCATAATGTTTGTTCTGGGCTATTGTTGGTATAAATGAAAAGCTATGTTTCCAGTTTCAAGCTCCTGCCAATCCGTTTGATTGGTTTTCAAAAGGGTTTCTTAGGCCATTTGTTTCAGTGATCTGTACTTTCATTGCTATATCAGTTAATGTAGCTTTTTTCATGAGCACACCATTTGCACCCAGTCATCCTTTTGGTCAAACTGAGCATTCAAAGATTTGATATGTACTTCAAGGTACTTATGTCTCAGATTTGAGGGTCTGCAGAGATCGTTTGATATTTTTAAGAAAGGCATAATGAGTTGCCTGCGCATTGACTTCATTAGGTCCGCAGTGCCGACAAAGCCAATTGGTCATTTTTGAAAATTAATATCTCTTCACTCAGGATTCATCTTGAGAAACCATTTGGCAGAGTTCATGCTTGTATATCAGAGTACATGCCTGTCAAATGGCGAGGTCTAGAAAGGTGTTTTGACCGGTTTGAAAATTACGTCTTCGCGATTAAATGCGAAAATGTGGCGTAAGTGCCTGAAAGTTGCAAAACTCAGTTTGATGATCCAAAAATGGTGTCGATCATTTCAAGAGGTTAGTTGCTTGAAAACAAATTTTTTTTTTAGCCGGACCCACTTTGGGGCCTGACCTGGCTCATGCCCATGCATTAATTTTATGGTGAAATAGTCTTAAAGAAAAGCATGTATCTTCCAGAACCAAGTTGGGTATAGATGCAGTGCATGTTTGTCACTTCCATTTTGAGAGAATGTGACAAGTTTTATCATATCATTAAAAAATCATGCATGGTCATTACAAAACACACTTAAAATCCTATGTCTTTTTCTCACGATCAATAAATAAACAATTTAAATATCTCAAGGAATAGAAAATGGTGAGTGCCAATGGCACTAGAGTATAAGTACAATAGGAATTGATGTTGAAATACATGTGGTGTGATGAGAATAATTGTGACGTGCCAGAGTTATTGCTGATGAGTGGAGGCTCAACTATTATAAAGTACAAATATTTATATCAGAGAAAACAAGTATATATTGTGGATCTTCAACATGATTTTGTTGGTGTGCAGAATGGTGAGTGGAAGAGTAAGGAATGCATGTAAATGTTTATTATTCTTGTAATGTGTAGGAAGTTTGGAGAAGACATAGAAACTTCCAACAAAATGCAATCTGGCAGGTCCAACACCCCTCCTGCGTGATGTCTTGAGGAAGGCATTAGAAATTCAAGAAATTGCATTTGGCAAGTAAATGCCAGTCATACCCCAAGCTCCCCTGTGTAGTCCTTGTTGTACGTGGTGGCAGTGGCAAATGGAAACCTTGGAGAAACCAAGCTAATGCAAGCAGCAGGCTTAAAGCCCAACCCTCCCACGTCATGGTAAATGGTGTTTTAAAATTTCAACTAAATGCAAATTGGCAGGTGTGTCATTAAAAGTCTTCAGTGTGGCATCCTCCCTATTATGTGTGCATGGTGGAGAAGGCTGGAAATCATGGCAGAATGGTAGCATGTTGAAGATGGAGAAGGGCATCATAAACTCCAGCAAATGCAATCTGCAAATGCAAACAACAACATCCTCCCTTCACGTGCGAGGGAAGGAAAGGAAATTCACAGAGGTTTATGCAAATGCAAGTGGCAGTTTTGAAATCAATTTCCCCTCTCACATGGTTGACTCAGGAAATAAAAACCAATGGCAAATGTAATCTGTAGCTCCATGTGACTTTGCTAGTAATCCTCCTGCGTGGAAGGTGGAATTGGAAAAGGTTTTAAACTCCAAGCAAAAACGTGGCAAATAGAAGTTGTCATGGAAACCAATGAAGCCCTTGTGCATGGTGGATGAGGAAGAGGAGCCATTAAAGTCTCAGAATATCTTCAGAAAGTGCAAAACAAGGCAAAAGGCAATATCCCACATTCGCTGGGGAATGAAAAGTTTTGATATTTACAAGCAAGACTCCACACTACTGTAGCATCATAAATTGTACGCACTTGCTAGGGTGGTACAATTTCACACCTAGTTTAGCACCCACCTTGGCGCATTTTGCATTACATTTTCCCTTTAGCACTTAATTAATTAAATTAATTAGGTCTAAGGTTCTATTTTATCATCTCCCATATCATAAAGTTGGGCCCTTTTCATTAAAGTGTGCCCCTTTCATTTTATTCTTCCAATACATCATTTAATCAAAAACCCTAATTAGGTCCTATTTTGAACTTGGGGGCTTGATTTCGGGGGTCAAAACATCTCAAAATCAGCTGTAACTTCGAGATTTTCTCTAAAATCATCATATCCGATGGCCCTGAAAATTTGGTGAAAAGTTGTCGGGACCATGGCGCCCGACGTGCACATGGTCTTGGACATTTTTTCTGAAATTTTAGGAGTGCGATCCAATCATAAAATAAAGCTTAACCCCAAGAAATTGGTGGGAGATTCAATCTCTAGGTCGGCCAAAAGTTGAAATTAAGACCTAGGGTTTCATACATAAGAGCTCTCTTTCTTCATTTGAAAGGATACCAGATTTTTGGTTTCAAGGGCCTTCTATGCAGCGAAGGAGCAGATCTTTGAAGACTTCAACAACATTCAACATCCATCCATCAAGCATTCTATCAATTTCATTCATCCATTTAGGGCTTTGAAGGCATTGAAGAACAATAGGGGATTACCGACTGAAGATTGTCTTGTACCCCTCCCTTGGGGTTGGGTATGCTTTCATGTTGTTTTCATGTCTTTGCATAAGCCTCATTATATCATTTATATTCATGCTTTAGATCACTTTGCATCTTGATTTAGAGCATTTACATTATCATGTACAAGCAATTAGGGTTTACTTTCTAGGTTGCTCTAGTTTGCTTACTTGCATTTTAGGATCTTGCACACACACAAGGTCTGCACACACAACTTTTACTATATAACTTGGCTATTTGTGGAGGTGGAAATCACCAAAGCGGGGGGTTTGACTAAGGCAAAACCCTATATAGCTTCCCACCATACCTTTTCAGATATAAGTGCAGGTTTCGGGATTCGGACGACGCCGCAAGTTGCAGATCCGACGGAAGCAGACGGAGACTGAACTTCACACCAAATTTCAGAGCAAAAGACTAGGATAGGGGCGTGGGGCGCCCTGGTCCCTGGGACAGGGGCACTGGGCGCCCTGGTCCTTCTGTCAGACAGCAAGTTTCAGCATTTTTCTGACAACTTTTCAGGTTGCAAAACAACAGTTTCAGGAGCAGAATCAGGACAGTGGCACCTGCGCCCCCGTCCCGAACATTTTCACTCAAATTTTAACTCCAGGTACACATCTGCATTCTTGTCTTGTCCTTGTGTTTACAGCTTTCCATTATTTAATCTTAATTCTGCAATCTTGTTACTAGTTCATACTTACACTTTGGGGTTAATAGTTGAACTTGCATCATTTTATCTATCATTTGCAACAAAGGAATAGAAATCCTAATAGGTAGCCCGTGGCTCTCTCTTCCACAAAAAGAAGTAGCCAATTGTGTGATACCTCTAGGCTCTTTCATATTCCACAAATGTGTGATTTAAAGTGAGATTAGGGCATGTTTGCTTAGTGTCACTTTTTCCCCCACACAACTACTATAGTGTCAAAGTCTTGGAGGCTTTTGATGGATGGTGTTGGCTGGGCCCAAGCGGACCCCACGTGTGCGGGTGTGCTTCCCGAGGTGACAAAGGAGGCCAACAAGTGGTGATCAGGTGGGACCCAAACATGGATAGATCCCGAGGTAGGTGAGTTTTGCAGAGAATAGATGGCTTAACCAGTGAGTAGGTTGTAGAGGATCCAACAAAGCGTGCTGTTTCGTGAAGCGGAGATGCTCGCCGGTTAAGCTTTGCGAAATGGCGAAGTGTTAAAGAGCCTACAGGTTCCATGAAGATCGATGGTTGGCATTGATTCGCAAGCCAAAGATGCTTGCCGGTTAAACCCTGCGAAATGGCGAAAAACTCAGGAAAGGGTGAGTTAAAGATCGAGCATGTTCCAAGGAGATCAACGACGTGCTTGATTTCGAAGCCTAAAGATGCACGTCCGTTAGCCATTGCGAAATGGCGAAAGACAAGTGGCAGGTCCAGGTGGAGGTCCAGCTCATGGGTCCCGCTGAGGTGTCGCTGAGGTGGCGACAGTGTGGCTGACAAGCAAGCAGACAGGTGGCGTACATGTGGCAGTGACGTGGCAGACACATGGTGAATTGATGAGGTGTCATCTGAGGTGGTGCCTAGTGGACCCTATCAGTGAATCAGAGGCTACCACGTGGTAGAGCGTCAGGCCAAAATCAGGGAAAAATCAAAGTTAAAATCAAATTAAATATATAGTTGAAACTATATAAGAAATTGAAAAATTTAAATGATGTGCACATATGAAGGATTTAATTCGCCCAGAGGTCCATTTTTGCCCAAAATACCAAGTATCATATATCACCAGAAAGCTCTCGGGATGAGGAATGCAGTTATAGAGGGGGGAAATCTTTTTAAAATTTGAAAAATAATTTCCCTCCATTTGTCTATAGCCAATATGTAGAATTAATTAACCCTTATTATTGACTAGGGTAAAATTAGTTTTTTAATATAGACTTTTTTTAGAAAAATATGAGTAAAGTACACACACACACACACACACATGCTAATTCTCATATATATATTTAAATATGGTTGTTGGGTTAAAAACCTTTTGAGAAATTTTATTAATGAAATTTATTAAATGCATAATGTAAAATTTTATCCTATGAGGTCATTGTTGACAAAATATTTAATAGTTGAGATTTAAATATCTAAGGGGATTTAAATTTGACTTTAATATAAAATGAATTTATTAGTCTAATATTATATTTGAATTAGTTAACTCTATTTGTTTTAATTTAAAAGCATAATCGTGTGTGTTCAATTAATTATTTTTAATAGGAGTTAACATTATTTTTATTTAGTCTTGAGTATTTTAAATACTATTGAGATAATTAATATCTCTCGATTCTTGTTGGATAATTTTAATTAGGGGAAATTAATTAATTAAATTAAATTAATTAATTAAGTTGTGACGACCCTTTTTAGGGAATAATTAGTCTACTCTAAATGTTGACGCTATAATGATGGAGTTGATTAAATCAATTTTAGGAAACCATTCTATTTAACCCAGAGTTAACCCTTAGTTAAGACAAAACTTGTTTATTCCATTTTAAATGTAGATTATTTAATGTTTTTATGTTGTTTTAAAAAAAAATGTTGTTCCATTTTTGCCCAAAAGTTTGGGCATGACACACCTAAAATCCTCATCCAAGGACTAAGGTGCAATCTTAATCAAACTCTTGTCCTAATCCAAGGACCTCATCAATCATTCTATCCAATTTCATCAAATCCAAATCATATCAAAGTCCTAGCTAAGTACTTTCATCAAAACTTTTCTTCCAATATATTTTTCCTAAAATTATTCTTGCATGGTCACAACTTGATCCCAAAAGAAGAAGATGGATGAAAAACAATATGGCATGCCGAACATTAGTGTCCTATATCAAGACCCTACACAAGATCCTACACAAGATCCTACACAAAGTGTACAACCTGATATCCAAGATCCCCAACCACAAGGGGATCCTAACATGGTTGATAAAGATGACCTCTCTCCAAAAGTGCAAACATTCCTAGAAGATTCTTACAGTCAAGAAATGATAGAGAAATTCATTCGACATAATCCTAGTGGTCTTCTAGACTCTTATTGAAAATGGGGCTCGCCTTCCCCATGATTTCAATAGGTCCATTCTCGATCAACAAACACAAGGAGAATTTTCTCCCACTCACATTGTTACACCTATCATTCAAGCCCAATAAATCACACCCTCACCTATCATCCCACCCCAATCAATAGCGCCCATGTTATTCGCTCCCGTGGTTTCCATTCCACCTTCTTCCTTCTTGACATCCATACCAATATCCAATCTGATCACGTCTATTATCCAATATGCCTCTATGCCATCTTCTTCTATCTGACCACATGTCTCCATTCCACAATCCTCCATTCCTCTCAACAATGCTGCCAATTTCATCCATGTTTCGCTTCCTCCCATCACAACAATTTGCGGGTCGCAACCAATTGTCACTCAAGTGCCCATTACATCGGTGATCACATCCCACATTCCCGCTTCTTCATCATATCAATACATTAGTGGTGGTGGTATACCTTCCATGACTCATCCGATACTAGGGGAAAACTGAATCCATCATGTCCAAGATTTGCAACATGATATAATCAAGGAAATCCAGGACATGAAAAACATCATCAAAAACATGAAGGAAGGGACTAACAAGAGAAAACCCTATTTGTTTGAGGAATTTTGTCCTTGTCCTTACAATCTATCGATATCAGTCACACCTTTCCCACCAGAGTTTGAGATGCGTAAGTTCACAAAGTATGAGGGTCAAGGGGAGCCCCAAGAACATGTCCATGAGTTTCATATCTTATGCCAAGAAGTCTCCAATAGTGATTTATATCTTCGTAGTCTCTTCCCTAAGAGTCTCATGAGAGACGCTCTTGCATGGTTATCTTCCTTAGCTCGAGGTTCTATCACCTCCTTCCCGAACATAGCAGAAAAGTTCATGGCCCACTAAGCTTATAACATCATCAATGATGTTTCTATGATGGACCTTTGTAACATGAAACAAAGGTCTAGAGAAACTTTCACTAACTTCTTGTAGAGGCGGTGACACTTTATCAAGAAATTCCAGTGGGATATGCCAGAACAACACCAAATTGAATTTTTTTAGAAAATTATCATACCCGCACTATCAAAACCCTTGAAATTTTAGTGCATAAAGTATTTTCAGAAGTTGACTGACAAGGGCCTATCCCTTGAACGAGTCTTGTTAGAGGAAGGTACCTTGAAGCATTATGAAAATTCAAGTCAAAATTCCTCCTCTTATCATAATGACAAACCTAAATTTTGGTCTAAGAACAAGAATGCAGTCAACGATGGTGTTACTGATGCAAAGCATGTTCAGACCATGGCTACTCCTCCAAAGTCCACCACCACTAATCGCCAATTCAATACTCATTAAAAAAATAAAAAAATCTCAAAGGCATCCTAACAATGTCTCAATTCAGAGGTGACCACCGGTGTCTAACAATCAGGCTCCAAGAGAGTATACTCCCCTTGCTGAGCCCATTGAGGTTGTGTTCCAAAATTTTATCCAAGAGGGTGTGGTCATCTTTCCAATAAATCATTCGTTTGATCCTAATCAACCTAAACCTTGGTGGTATAATGAGAATGAGTATTGTGATTATCATCATATCAATGGGAATGACACACAAAAGTGTATGAAACTGAAGAACCACATACAAGATCTCATTGATAAGGGTGATATTAAGGTAGCAATAGTGAAACTTGGTAACAATAATGACAAACTCAAGATGTACTAGGAACCTTTCCCGAAGCATGATAAAGGCAAGGGATCATCATCTCATGCTGTTAACTATTATTATACCAATCATATAAATGGCTTTAACTTTTTGGTGGGTCACATTGAACCTGCAGATAACCACATCAATATAATCACTATCCAGGGAGATAACCCTCCCCCTTCCCAAAGTAGACCTAGGATCACTATTCAAGGTGATCCCACCCCTCATCAACTGGAAATAAGACCTAACCCTTCCAAGATAGTCATTCAAGGCATCACACCTTCTTCTTCCCACTCTTAGAATGACTGCAATGTAACCACTCATCGTGGGAAGGTAACTGTCCAAAGAATCCCTCCTCCACCGAACCCTCCCCCCATGTCATCCAACTGTTGATATGATCTCCTTGACCATCTTGGAAAGACCCCTGCATAGATCTCCCCTCTAAATATCCTCAAGACCTCCCTTGTCCACAAGGAGATTTTGGAACAAGCCCTCCTCAAGTGACGTATCATCGACAACATATATGATTCCCAATTCCAAGCCCTCATTGGAAATATTGTTGCCCAGTAACACCTTGTTTTCACCTCCAATGACACTCCTACAAATGAGGATTATAATAAACCATTTCACATTGAAGCCCTTATCCAGAAACATAAGGTTAAATGCATCTTCATAGATGGTGGATCTGGACACAATATTTGTACATATAAGCTAATAAAATAATTGGGGCTTTCCGAGGACCGGGCTGATATGTTAGGACAAATCATAATCAAAGCCTATGATAATGGAGAAAGGGTTTCCAAAGGAATGATCACTTTTTCTCTTCAAGTGGTCCCTATTTCAATTGAGACCCCTTTCCATGTTCTGGATCTTGATTTCCCATATAACATCCTCCTCAGATGCTCGTGGATTCATTCCCTTCAAGCCGTTCCTTCCACTTACCATCAATGCATCAAATTTCCCTTCAATGGTAGAGAGATAACTATCAAAGGTGATCTACAACCCTTCTAGTATTGCAAACTCTTAGAGGGAAATCATCCATACCATTACCCATTAAACAAACCCACTCCAACTCCCCCATCTGACGCATCTAAAGTCGCCTTGACCTCATCTCAAACAGAGCTCAAAGTTGAGATCCTAGACAATGGTTGCAAAGAATACAAACTTGAGGATGTCTTATTAATAGGCAATCCTCCCTTGTCTCCTAAGTCATTTGGTAAGTCCAAAGAAATAAAAAAAGATTAGAAACCCATTATACAATGTAAGGACACTACCTTCAAGCAATCGGGTCCACTTTATGAGGAAATTCTTAAGACAAATTTTTCTTCATAAGTTGTACCGGGAAGAAGATGAAGATCCAACAAAAATACCCAAGAAGATGTCTCCAAAAGCATCAGCCATAGTGGAGAAGATGGGTTATAAAGACACAACTTGGGGCTGGAAGAGAAAGGAATCAAAGCACTGATAAATACCATCTCATATAAGTATAATAGGGGCTTGGGTTGTACTCCAGTACCCAAGATCACTATCACTAGTGCCGCTTTAAGTCCTTCTTTGGATGTCGAAGACTCTGATGAAGAGGAATTCCATGAAACGCCTTTTGAATACAAAGATGACATCTTCTTTGATACCCACATCAACACCATCACTCCTATAACCCCTTCCACCCCACATGAACTATAATTTATTCACCCTAAGCTTATAGACTAGGACCAACGAGAAAAGTCCACTTTAGACATCTGTGCCGATGACAATGCTCTCATGACTCTCTTGACTATGCACAATTTAGAAGACTGCAACAGAGTTCATGGGACTCAATTACATGAAAAAGGATACTTTAGTAGTCAGGTCAATGCCCTTAGTTGCAAAATAGATAATAAAAAGAAAAATCATGATTCCCTAGGTGAAAACCTCTCCGAGGGAGCTTTGGATGAGGAAAAAGTAAAAATAAAAGGGCATATCCAAAAGTGAAAACCTGGATTAGGCACTTGAGGATGAGGGACTTGAGCTCCCTACCATTATTCCTCATCAATAGGATAGGTCAACTTTACTGGTAGAGGAAATAGATACTATCAATGTGGGGACTGAAGACACTCCAAAGAATGTTCTCATTGCAAAGTCCTTGTCAGATCAAGAGACGGAATTTTATCAATTTTCTCATAGAAATGAAGATCAATTTCTCCTAGTCGTATGCTGACATTCCAAGCCTAGATCCCAACTTGGTAGTTCACAATCTTGTTGTTTGTCTAGATGCAAAACCAGTAAGCATAAATTACGCAAGATGCATCCACACATTGCACTCCTCGTCAAAGAAGAACTTCAAAAGATGTTGGACTTTGGATTCATAAAATGAATAGATTATCCTGAATGGGTATCCAACATTATACCTGTCGGCAAACCTGTTGGGGGAATTTGCATTTGCATTGATTTTTGAGATTTTAATAAAGCCTACCCTAAGGATGATTTCTGACTCCCTAACATAGACATGATTGTAGACCTCATAGCGGGACATGAAATGTTATCACTTATGGATGGATTTTCTAGATACAATCAGATTAGGATCATAGATGAAGACCAACATAAAACAACATTCACAACACCATGGGGCACCTTTTATTATTAAGTCATGCCTTTTGGTCTCAAGAACACCAGAGCTACATACCAACTAGCAATGACAACATTTTTCCATGACCTTTTGCACAAAATCATTGACGATTACGTGAATGATCTTCTAGGAAAATCCAAGACAAGATATGAGCACATCCCTATCCTAAGGAAATTTTTTGAGAGATTGGAAAAATATAAATTGCGCCTAAATCCCAAGAAATGCATCTTTGGTGTCACATCAGGGAAACTGTTAGGCTTCATTACTTTGTGTAGAGGCATAGGGGTTGATCCTACAAAGGTGAAACCTATCATCAAAATGCCTCCCCCAAAGACCCTTAGACAGCTACGTAGCCTTTAAGGAAAGCTCCAATCCATCAGATGCTTCATTTCACAACTTTTTTGGCATTGTATGAAGATTGCATTGATGAAGTATAGTGTTATCATTGATGCCAATAGTAACCGGTAATGGAGATGTATTGCAACTGGTAATGATGCATTAAAGAAACCGGTAGTAAAGCAGTGAAGGCAACTGGTATTGGTATTATTATTGAACCAGAGAGATCAACCGGTAACCCTAACCAGTTGATAAGAAGAACCCTAACCGATGGAGCTTGGAGAATTAGTTATGATGATCTATGACCGAATGATGATCAAAGATGAAGATGCCACATAAGCATGATGTGCATGATGAGTTTCAAAGTGGATTTGGCACATGAAGATAACCATTTATCTTAAGAATGATCAAATGCATAACATGAAGTAAAAAATGTGTGATGAGCTACAAGATCCAATGTGCAATGATCCAGGAGCGATTAAAGTTGTCTTGAACAATGTGTAGTTGATTGCTATGTAATTCAATGGTTATGATTGAACCGATATGTTTGTAATCTCTATGAGATTTGTAGGTTTTGTGTTGTGCTACTGACCTATTGTATTTGCTTATAAGGACAATTATTTGTTTTCATTGTTGTGTTGGCCAATTTGTTTAAGTGTGGTAGTGATTGTTGCCAAACCAGAAGGAGTGTTTGTAGAATGTTGTGAAGGCAGATACGAGCATAAAAGGATCTGATTAAGCAAGGAAGTGCTATTTCCAAATCAGCAAAGAACCTGTTGTTCTCTAACTATTACAACAGTTAAATCTCTTAACCGAGCAATCTTTAACATGCTTCTTGTTTAACTCCTCTAATAAGGTGATCTAGTAGCTTGGATTTGAAATCCTCCACCAAGGTTACCTTTAATAGGATATTGTAGTTAATCCCTTAACTGAGTGGTCCTTAACTGGATTTGTTCTTAACTTCTATTCTTAACAGGACATTATTTTATAAGCTTCTAACAAGGCTTGGCTCCTAACAGTGTGAACTTTAGAAGAGTTCAAAATACTTGTGGGTATGCATCCCCACCATGGTTTTTCCCATTTGGGTTTCCACGTGAAAAATCATTGTGTCAAGTGGTGAATGATTTTGTGGATGTGTTTTAATATGGTTGATATGAATAACTGGTAGACCACTTAGATATGTTTACATGACCAGAAATGATCTGAAATGAGCTAGTACTGATACTAGTGAAGTGGTTTAATGTTTTGGTTAAATGGTATTCAAGTTTTAGATCAGTTGCATTGTATCATTGATGTTTTGGTCAACCGATAAAGTTTGATAGTGCAGTTGCAGTTTTTGATACAGTGACTAAACCAGTTAGTTTAGTGATTGGATTATGAGTTGAAAGTTTGTTTGGTGAAAGTTTAATTTATTTTCTATCCACTGATTCACCCCCCCTCTCAATAGTTGATCGGATCCTTATAGTTTCATCATATTATCAAGCTTGTAGAGAAATGTCACCCATTTGTGCACCTATTATGCAAGGATACCAAATTCAAATGGGACTACCTATGTCAGAAGGATTTTGAGAAACTCAAGGAATATATTACATTGTCTCTAGTTCTTATGCCTCCTATTCCAAGACAACCACTTCTTTTGTACATATCAACTATTGCAGTGGCATTGGGGGCATTATTGGCATATACAAATGATCAGAGAAAAGAGAATGCTATATACTATATCAGTCAGACATTAGTTGGGTATGAGCATGCTTAGAACTTATCTTCAACATACAAAATCTCCAACACTACATGCTTAACAATAAACAAAATTGATTGCTAAGATAGACCCTCTTAAATACCTCTTGTCAAAGGCTGCTCTCACTGGCAGAACTACTAAATGGGTCACGTTGTTAAGTGAATTTGACATCCAATATGTTGATAGAAAAGTAATTAAAGGGGAAGTAGTAGTACACCAGTTGGCCGATGCTCCTCTTCCAGGTGGTCACCCGACCCTCACAGAATTTCTAGTTGAATTCATAATGACGGTCACTACATCCTCCACATGGCAGTTATACTTTGATGGTTCTTGCACCCAAAATGGATTAGAGGCA
The DNA here is from genome assembly GCF_030272615.1 of Cryptomeria japonica. Classification (NCBI taxonomy): domain Eukaryota; kingdom Viridiplantae; phylum Streptophyta; class Pinopsida; order Cupressales; family Cupressaceae; genus Cryptomeria; species Cryptomeria japonica. Next base: position 610,461,002 of record NC_081415.1, on the reverse strand, counting down.
GGTATATTGTTGATCACACCCCAGGGAGATTGCATCCCTAAATCATACAATATATTCTTTGCATGCACTAATAACATTGCAGAATATGAAGCACTAATCACTGGACTCCATCTAGCTATCCAATGGAAGATATTGGAATTACATGTCTATGGTGATTCCCAACTTGTCATTAAACAAGTCAATAATGAGTATCAAAGAAAGGATGACAAGCTTCTCCCTTATTGCAGTATGGTTGAGGACCTCAAGCAACATTTTACATAAATCAAGTTTGATCAGATTCCATGTACCAGCAACAGAGCTGCAGATGCAATGGCCACTATTGGTTCCCTCCTTTAGATGCTGACATATAGTCAGAAGTGTGAGTTTTTGGTTGAGAAACTCTTCATACTGACATATGACCTACTAGAGTCTAAAATGGTGTGCGTACTTGTTAGTCTTGAATCCCCTTGGTATCAAGAGACCTTCACTTACCTAAGAGATAACATTATTCCCCCACATCTCACTAAAACCCAACAACAAACCTTTATTCACCGATGTGCCCGTTATACTATCCTTGGAGACACTGTATTCAGAAGGCATTTTGATGGTTCCCTTCTAAGGTGTCTAGAAAAACAAGAGGCTAAATGGAAAATACGTGAAGTGCATGAAGGCATCTGTGGGGCACACTCAAGTGGTCTCACTTTGGCTAAAAAAATCTTGCGAACGGGATACTACTAGCCTACAATGGAAGTAGATGCATATAATTCTGTGAAGAAATGTATCCCTTGCGAGAAGCATGGTGACAAGATCCATGCTCCATCACAAGATTTGCAACCTTTTATCACACCCTGGCCCTTCTCATAGTGGGGGCTCGATCTCATTGGGAAAATCCACCTTGCATCCTCCAATGATAATAAACTCATCATTACCGCCATTGAATACATCACCAAGTGGGTGGAGGCCATCCCTCTTACCTTCACCACTGGTAAACAAATCTCTAAATTCATTCTAAACTATTTAATCTGTAGATATGGAATCCCCAAGGTCATCATCATAGATAATCGTAGACCTTTCAAAAATTAGGATGTTGAAGAGCTCTATTAGAAGTTTGATATCCAACACCACTTCTCCACTCCCTATTACCTACAAGGTAACAGTCAAGCTGAGGCCTCTAATAAAACTTTAATCAAAATTCTTAAAAGGACAGTCAATGAAGCTAGCCATAACTGACACTTCCAACTCCATCTTGCTTTGTGGGCTTACCACACCTCCATCTGCACACCCATAGGTGCCACTCCATATTCCCTCATCTTTGGCTCTAAAGGTGTCCTCCCTCTTGAGATCGAGATCCCCTCCCTAAGGGTGTTAATGCAGAATATCCTCCGAGATGAGGAATATAGAGTTGCTAGGCTGTAGGAGCTAGAATTGCTGGATGAAAGGCACCTCAAGGCCTTAAACCATCTCCGGGTGTATCAGAATCACTTACGCTTGAGTTACAAAAAGAAAGTCAGAACCTGGGAGTTTGAAGTTGGTGATCTGGTCCTTATGAAAAATTAAAGAAACCTCCAAGAAAGAGAGAAGAAAGGAAAGTTTGAGCCAAATTGGCTTGGACCCTATGTGATCACAACAAAGTATGTCTCAGGGGCATATCAATTGGCTACTCTTGAAGGATATCCCTTGGACGAGTCAATGAACATCATGCACCTAAAGAGATTCTATGCCTAGTCCTTAGAAGGTCACCAGTTGTCTTAAAATTTCAAAATTTAAAAAAAAAGTTAAAAACGAAAGTGAAAAGGAGAAAATTAAAGAAAAATAATAAATCGTCCATCAGTGAAAACCACTTTGTGGCGCTATGAGAAAGTACCTTGGTGAAAACCTGGGCGTAGGCGTCAAGGTAAATAATCTAGATCCATCATTTATCAGGTCAGATTTTCTCTCCACTACTCACCCATCAGATATTCATAGTCGCTACCATTCAACCCTTCTACCATAGCATTCATCATTCCATCTGTCATTAGTTATCCCCTTCATCCCGACATGAACATTGTCCCTTTTCCTACTCACCCAAACCTGAAAGAATGATTACTCACATGATGATGAGTCTTTTCCTAAATCATGAATAATGATCAACCCACTAAACTGAGGTTTTCCCTGTATCCTGAGCTTGTGCCTCCATGTGAGCTTCAACAAGTCTTGGTGTCAGTATTATGTCTGCAGGTCAATCCTCATGGTTATCTGGTCAATTTTCGATTCAATCTTATCCATATTATCCTTTTCCCTAGGGATGAATCCTTCCATCACCTAGTAATTTAATCTTTTATGCTAATCCTACTCTTGGCATGATGTGTCAGTTGGTCATGTGTGAGTGACTTGTCTGATTTTTGACTTGCATCTTTTGTCCTGCATCTGCTCCTATCTATGACTGCCTAGATCCTCCATATCCTGGTATGTTTACGATGGGTGTATACTAGGGCATGTTTTCATCGTATGACATGTTTGGGATCTCTCTTGTACGAATTGATGACCTGGCATCAGTGTTTGTCAACACTTACCTTGTCATGTACAAGGGATATTTGTGTGTTTGAGGGTTTCCTTGCACATACCCACAACTTTGTATTAGTGTTTCTCAACACTTGCATAGTTGTGTGCAGGGAATTCCCATTTGTCTGTGAGTCAGTCCACACCTTGGGTTTCTCATGGCATCCTGGTTCCTATAATCAGTGGTGCGGGTTACCGAGGGCAATATTAAACTTGGTTGGCTCTCAACATATTTTGTGCACAACTCCCCCCCCATCATTCTTGTTTTGCATTTTCATTGAGTCCTCAATTCTCCCCATCTGACTTTCCTGTGGAGTCCTTAATTTTCCTCCTCTTTTTCTTCTATCCTATCTAAGGTCATTGTATTATGATTGGCATATTCTCAAATACATTCTGCATTATTCATATAGGTGCATTACTCATTTTTATCTATTGCATTAATCTTTCATCTTTCATCGTTTAGGTTGCATCTCAAAATTTTGTTACATCAATCATTTCTTATCCATCATTTAGGTTACATTCTAATTTTTGTTGCATTATTCATTTTTATTTTGTGCAGTGTGCCTATCACCTATTTTGCATCCAAATTTTGTTGCACTTCTCATTTTTTAAGGTTACCCATCACAGTGTATATGTTCATTTCATTATATATTTTGTTGCATAACCATTATAGATTAATCCATTAAATCACATTATGTATTCTCAAAATCAATAGAAAAATACCAAAATAATACATCATACATACGCATCATAAAATCTCAAAACCATATGCATCCATATAGACAAACATCCCGCATCCATCAAAGTGTTAGTGATATATCATAAACACATGCATGAGTATCCATCCTGCATCCATCAAAGTGCCAGTGGCACATCATAAGTATAGGCATATGTAAGCATCCATCCTGCATCATAAATAGGTCAACACAATACATCCATAATCATCATCAATGCATCACAACATAAAATAATAAATAATATCCATCATGATGTCCATAATAGAATACATGCATGCATAAGCACTGCCAAAATCAAACACACACACACACACACATATATCTCAAAAATGAATATACTTGTCATAGTACAATGGCCACCCCGAAGGATAAAAAATAATATATAAGTCAAATGGAGCTAACTCTCCCCTCCTATCTCCCCTTCCCCCTCCTCATCACCTCCTCCTAATATAGATCACTCTACTCCCCCTTTCCTAGGTGGTCTCATACCCATCGACCCACCTATCTGTTGGCTTTGTGTCAGACGCTGGCTGTGGGTCCTATGAGAACGTACACTCTCTATGTACAATGCTTCTCTTTGTTCTGTTGGGACCACTCCATGATATAACCCTCTATAGTAGGAAACCTCCCATCCCTCCCTCTCTGCCCTCTCCCATTGCTACATCATATCAGAATACATCTATCCTAGCCTAATGGGGACTAGCATATATCATGTTGCATCCCTCTCCCCCCACAGGAGAGTAACATCTGCCTCTGCTCTTTATGCCCTCACTCACAACCTCTCCATCTCCTCATCCTGCTGCTGTAAGGTGCTCTTTAGTTCCCCAATAGAAGTCCCTATCCCCGCCTCCTCTAGCATTCTCTTTGGCTCCTCTCCCTCCCTCCATAGATCATCCACCTCTGTCTTGGCTGTCTGCAATCTCTCTATCAAATCACTAACCTCCCACTTTAGCCTCTCCACCTCTACCTGTAGACTCTCCCTCCTCACCCTCTCCACCTGTAAATCATCCTCAAGCGAGTGTAACTTCCCTTTGGCGACATCCCTCTCCTGTAGGACCCTGTCAAAATCTGCCTGGGATACTCTCCTTCCACCCTGCACTCCAGTATCCTGTACTTATATATCAAGAATATCCATCGACACTGCCTCATCCCCTCTGACCTCCCCATCCTCTACTACCTACCCTATCGCTGCTACAACCACTTGTACTTGGGCTAGAATGGCCACCTGTAACCCTCTCCCTTGTATCACCCCCCTCCTCTGCCTCACGACACCCCTACCTCCCCCTTCCAAAACCCTATCCTCGGGAGCATCCTCCTCTCCTCCGACTATCTCATCTATTGCTGGCTGTACCTCATCAACCTATAACACCCCAGGAATAGTCAGATGCACTGGTAGGTGCACCTCCCACCAGCTCCTGTATCCTCCCATCATGCCCGAGTCCTCCCTTGCACCCCTCTGCTCATCCTAGACCAGATAGGTTGCGGTCTGAAAATTGGTCCTCCCCTCTAGAGGACTCACTATCTTCCCCCATCTCCCCACCTCCCAAGTAGTCTAGGACATAATTGTATATCTCCTACTATATCCTATACGTGTCTAAACTGTAGAGCCACCCTATATGGTGCGTAGTACTCCATCACATATACTGATAATTCAAAAAACCACATTTCCACACCTGCCCAATGTAGCTTCTAGTCTCCCCTCCACCGCTCGCTGTCCAAAAATGGCCACCATGTAAACTCGATAATATCATAAAAATGTGATGCCAAAACCATATGGCTCCTATCCGTGTGTAATGCAAAAGGACCCTGTATTGATCAATGTACGGTCATCGAGGTCACCTGTCCTGTACCCTGAGTGGTCGAGTTACTGCAATGTGCTCCCATGCCCATTAATGTAGTAAGGTAACCCTTGCGAATAGACTAGCATAATATCTATACACAACGAGATGCATATCATGATATAATTGGGCAAGCATCACTACTCCCCAAGCATACTCCACGCAATCATGTACCATATAATAGACACATCTGCTCCATATGATAGAAAATCCATGCCCTCCCAGATTAGGTATTAGCCATCCACTCAGGAATCTATAGATCACAAGTACAAGGTGAGGAATGTGTCAGATCTCCATCGCTATCCCTAGATGCATCCAACTCCTATCCAACATAGGCTAGTGTCCCACTTGCAAACCTCCCGAAGATAGAATTCTGCTGCATCCAGCCTGTACTCAGGAATGATGCCGTGAATGGGGATCTTCAAGATCCTCCTTACATCCAAAAGTGTCATAGTGGCCTCTCCTGTGGGCAGATGGAAGGTATAGGTCCTGCTATCCCACTTCTCTACCAGTGCAGTCATCACATCGATGTGCACTCTAATCCTCGACCATTGGCTGCTAAAATCCAATCCTACGTTGCTCAATATCTCCAACTCGTTCGCCCTCAGCTACCTATAAAGCCTCATAGTCACTGACTAGTGCTCCCACGATGCTAATGGCCCTAAATCCACTCGTATTCACACAAGACACTTCATTATTAATAGTCATTTTTTCCTAATCCTCCCCTTATCCTATTCCCAAGGTATTCATCATACCCCCTAAGCCATTTCCATACCTATACTTATCAAAATTCTTCAATTTATACCTCCCTAGCGCCCATGCTGATTCATCTAGTAGTCATGACAAAACCATGGCACTCACTCTATACCATAGACATATGCACTAACCTCCCCTAACTTGGGACCTAACCTTGATCAGCATGGGCACTTGTGTCGCGTGCCCCTTCTTTTCCCCAAACCAAACCCTAACCTAGACTAGTGTAGGCGCTTGCACCACGCACGTATGCCCGCCCCAAAACCCTCTTTGAACCCTATTTCCCCACATGTGCTAGTGCTATTCGCCAACACTCACGCTAACCTAGGGATGCACATGTTGAAATGATGATTAGCGCGTCCACCCCATTAGACTTTAAGCCTAATTCTAGCCCTAAAATCTACCCTAAACCTATCAAATCACAAAAGAGGCTTATGGTTTGTATTGGTGGACCATAATGGGTGAGCCTCTCATGATGAGGAACCCTCTTTGTGCAATGCTCCTATGTTAGAATGCGGTCCATCTCTTCTTCTTCTCTCTAAGCTCGTCGGCTCACCACCCCCCCCACTTCATGTCCTCCCTTCTTCTAACTCCTCTCATATTTCCTCAATCATTTCTCTCTTTCTGTCTCATTCATTCTTTATTTTTCCTCTTTCCTTCTTCTTTTCAAGAATTTTCCGCTAATTTTTTCAAAAAAAAATTGTGAAAATATTCTCGAGGGGGCATACACCACCCACACTTTACTTCGGGGCATCCTCTTTCTTCTATCTTTTACCCATCACCAAATTTTGTTGCTGGGTAAAAGAGGGGCAAAATGTAAACACTTAAATTAATTATTTTAATTAATTTAACTCTTTCACATAATTAATTAATTTAATTATGTTAAGTCTTATCCTTCTCAATATTAATTAAATTTAGTCTAATTAATATTGTCACTATATTCCAATGATTTATTTATTTAATAAATCAATTTGTCCTTTCTTCTCCTAAGGCAATCAAAATTAATTCCTCTTAAATCTCACTTTTTAATTAATTAATCCCTGTGATTCCTACAAATCACCTTTTTCTAATCCACCATTGGTCTAATTAATTGTTCTACAAACTCTCTTAATCTCACTTACCATTATTCCTCAAATTTTTTAATTGCCTCCACTCATTATCTCTCCTTGTCAAATCCTCCTACAAATCCCACTTTCTCTAATCCCACCTAATCCCTCTTCTAATTTCTTCTAATCTCTCTTCTAATGGGTTGCTAGTGGCCAATCCCCATGATTAGCCACAAAGTCAACTCCTTGTCTCCTCACTCAACCACTTTCCTTAATTTCTCTTCTCACATCTCTCTATGCATCCCCCCATCCAATTACTTTCCTTCAATTATCTTTTCCTAGGTGAATGTGATATTTTCAAAATCTCACATTCCTCTATGTATCCCTTCATCCAAGGAATTTTAAATTCCTTTTTATTCCTCAAATCCCCATGCTCTCTGTTTGGAGAATTTTTGAATTCTCTTTCTCATCATCCAAGGAATATTTTTATTCCTTTTGTATTCCCTAGGTTCATTGGGAAGCCTTCCCAATAAACCTCAAGGAGTGTGGAGACAAGAAATGCCTTTATGGCATATCTTTTGGACTCCACACTTGTCATGTCAACCCTTCTTGACCCATGTGTGGGATCACATGCAATCTTGGCCCTCCATCTTGGATCAATCCTAGCCCTCCATTTCTCCTCCCTTTTCTTCTATAAATTGAGGACTCTACCCATTCATTTGACATCTTCAAATTTGGTAATTTTATTCTATCATTGTTGAGTCCAAGGAATTATCCAAGCACCTAGACTATAGCCAAATTCACACTCATCCATTTCTTAGTCATCTACCTTGCATATCCATTTCATCCTTAACTCATCCATCCTCATCATCTTTTTGATCATTTGGTGCACATTTGGAGATCCACCACATTCAATTAAGGAGCATATCAAATCAGGTTGGAGAAGGGGCGCTACTTCAACCTCATCCCGCTCAATCCAAGGAAAAAGTGAAGATTTGTGAAGGTATAATGGTGTTTGTTGAGTTTATTTGAATTTTTTATGCATATTTGTATTCAAACTAACCTTATATCTTCATGATAGTTTTCCCTTGGTTCAATTGTCATTCTTATTTGATCACATTTCAATTATGGAGGTCAAATTGAAATTAAAATTATATGGGCTGACTTTATAAAGACTAAGGTGGATATTAAAATGATAAAGAAGAGAAGACTTTGAAGTCTGGCCCTCATTTATGAAATGAAGGCATTATGTGTGAAGTTGATCTATTATTAAAGGAATTCAAATAGGTTGATTGGTTATAAAGCTATAACAAGTATATGGATGGTGCCACATAGCTATAGTCCAAACTAAATAACATGCTTTTGGTAGTGGTTGTAGATGTATGAAGTTGACATGTGTGGAAATTCATTGCGTTATCAAATGAAAACAAAGGCCAAATTCTATCATACCCACAATGACATGGCATGAGCTCACGTGTTGGGACTTTGCAGCCTCACAAAGAAAGTATAAATATTTTTCATATTAATACAATAGTAAACATTAACTGAATAAGGAGTGAAACAAGCTCAGACAAGAAATTCACAAGTCTTCATGTAGAAATGATAAAGATAAATAATAAGGGCAAAAATGTAGATGTGTAACAAATCTACATGTAGTGATAGTAAGAAGACAATGATTTTAAATAACAATGATATCTAAATTTTATTGTAGATAAAAAAAAATCAAATATGAGATCTTATAGGAGAAGATCCAGATGATTCAACATTAAACAATGGAGTTTTCCTGCAAATCACACACATGCAAACCTAAAAGATCTAAACTAACATGCATGCATGCTATGATGAAACTACTCCATTGCACTCCTTAAATCAAGGTCTTGTGTTTCTAAGATTTTTTTTCTCTCAAAAGAATGCACAAGAGCTATGATTTATTGCAGATTTAAAATGCAAAGCGAAATAGGCAATGAAAATAAAGAAAGTTTGAAAAATACAAGAACACAAAAATGAGCTAATTGCCAAGTTTCTATATTGCTAGATGACTATACAGACTCAAATGAGAGAGGGGGCTCAGTTTAAATAGAAGTCCTCAAGGGTGGACCTAGGTTGTAAGGCGAATGTGGGATAAAATATTGGATTGGAGATTTTAGTGTTTATCCCACATGCATTAGGTAAGTGTAATAGATGGATATGAACAATGATAAATAGGGAATGGATTGGGTATGCAATGTTGGCATATGGACACTCCAATGAGACATTGTGTGTGATTGAAGGTTTTGTCATTGATGGAAACCTTGCAATCCTATGGCACCGGCAAGACATTATATTGGCAAAGCATTACACAGGCAACCTTGCAATCCTATGGCACTGGTAAAACATTACACAAGCAACCTTGCAATCCTATGGCACCGACAAGACATTCTACCGGTAAAGAATTATTCAAGCAAGACATTATACCGACATCAGCAAGATCACTCTACACCGACACCGGCATCGACACAGAAGAAAAGATGTATACCGGCACAGAGGCTGACAGGATTTTTGATATGTAATATTTTGTTTATTATTGTAAGCTGACTTGGAAAATTGTAAAATGACTCTTGTATATAAAAGAGATCATTGTAGACATTTGTAGGATATGGATAGGAAGCATAAAGAAAATTATAAGGTAGACCTAATGTGCGAATTATAGGTCAAGGGTATATGTAAAGAACAGAGCAAGAACCGGTACTGAATCTGGCATTGAAGATGCTATTGTAAAGTAGTACAAATCATTGGATTTGTATAATCCTCATTATAAGTCAGTGTGACTTCTTATTGAGTAGTGTGCTCTAGGTAGTTGGCCTTCCTGCATGTGCAGGCCCCTATTGTAAGTAATATTATCTTATTGGCCAGTAAGTGAATATTGTGGATCACAAATCCCACTGAGGTTTTTCCCACACCGGGTTTCCTCGTTAAACATCTTGTGTTATGGTGTTCCTTTTATGTGGATGTTTTTAATTCTATTAATTACATTAATTCTTGCATACCGGTACACTGTTACTTTATGTTCTGCATGTTCTATTTTAAGAAAACTACATTACCAGTCAGATACTGATTCACACCCCCTCTCAGTATCAGTGGGAACCCTAACAATTGGTATGAGAGCCTGGTCCTTTATTTTCAGAAGCCTAACAACTTGAGGAAGATCTTGACATTGGTAAAGATGGAAAATCTGATGAAGCAACTTGAAGGAGCTCTTACTGACTATGTTGCAGAAAAGTTGAAAAATATCAAATTAGAAGATGATTTAAAAGCAACTCAGGATATTATTCAGGCACTTCAAGAAAATATTACTGTTACAAGAAATAAGAGAAGAGAACTTTGTGAAAAATTGTAAAATGAGAATGATGAAAAGGAATCACTAAATGATATGATAAGCAAATTGAAACAAGAGATCATGACAACAAAAAATGAAATGCAGGATATGACTATGAGATTTTGTAAAGAGATTGAGGACAGAAAGAAGAATGAAGAAGAATTGACCAGAAGACTAAGTGGTGTAGCAAATGAGAACACAAGACTTAGCTATGAAAATGACATGTTGAAAACAGATCTGATGCATACTCAGAATGACTCGAATGAACTAATGAGACAAAAAGAAATCTTGGAAAGGGAATTGGAAACTGCAAATCAACACAAAGAAAAATTCAAGAAAAGCTCAGAAGAACTTGGTACCTTATTGAAGAATCAAAAACCCAAAGGTGACACTTCTGGAATTGGATTTGAAGTTGGAGAAAGCTCCGGTACTGCAAATACCCAGGATCACAACAAACCGGCAAGACCTTCTAATACTTACAAATTCAATGGAAAATTCTTTAACTGCAATAAATATGGTCATAGGGCAAATGAATGTAGATCTAGGAATTAACAGAATATCAATCCTCCCACCGGTCAATGCTCCAAATGCAACAAAATTGGTCATAACTCTGAAAATTGCAGAATGAATGTAAGATGTTATGTTTGTGGAAGATTTGGTCATTTATCAAATCAATGCAGAACACAAGCCGACATAGGTTATGGGAAAGATATTCAGAAAAATAATGTAACTTGTTATGCATGTAACAAGATTGGTCATATTGCTAAATTTTGTAGAAGTAAAGGTACACTGGTAGACAACAAAAGTACTAGTTTGAAAGGTAAAGAAAAGGTTGAAGAGGTTAAGCAAGAATTCTCAAAGCAATGGATTAGAAAAGGTGATCTAAATATTAGGGATACTCCTCCACCGGTAGAACCAACAAATGCTCCACTGATAGGACAGAGCAATGCTCCACTGGCAGGATGTTCTTCATCTAATTGAAGAAAATTATCTTGAGGGTTTGGCAATCTAATGACACATGTGATATTATTCCCTCGGTTAGAGAAAAGAAGTTGAAAAATCACTCATTTCCAGAAAATAAATTTAAGCTAATACATTACCGGCAAGCAATTAATGTGGTAGGTAGTAGAAAAGACTATAAAATAAGGTTTTGGCTCCATTTCACTTCACCGAGAATTCAAACTTTCAGAGAGTGTGAAGATTTCCGAGCTAAGGTATTTCGAGCAAAGAGGCAAAGCACTTCAGCAATCAATCCATCCAAAGGCAGAAAAAGGTATTTATCATCATGGCATCCTCCTTTGCACCTGAATTCATAGCAAACCCTACAGTAGTTGAGGTTATAAAATGCCCTAGGTCCGTGTTTGAGCTAGTTCCCGAGGTAGCTAAGAAAGATGACAATACAGGAGCTTTTTCCCGAATTCCAAAAGGTGTTGTTTATGCAGAAGACCCTAGAATGTATATTCATTACAACATAGAGGAATTAGGTGATGAAGAAATTAAAAACATGTATAAGACTGTTATATGTGACAATTCTAGAAATGTAAAACCTGAATATAAAGTTGTTGAAACCCTAGGATTCACTGAAATCCTTTGCATTCCTGAATTTCCCAAGGAAGTGATTAGGATAGTTTTAAGCAGGCTACATGGTTCATTCTTTTGGCTTGATTCAGTGCACAAAATTACAAAGGAAGCTGTGAAAGCAGTAATAGGGTTACCTTCCACCGGTAACAGACCTGACAAGACTAAGAAGGTCTCCAATGACCTAGTAATGAAGTTAACTAGTGCAACATCAGACAGAAGGTCTCTGAGGGTTAATGATGTGACCAATACAAATGTTAGATTTGTTAGCATGATTTTTGGGTACAAAGCAACTCATGCAAACATACTTAACTTAGTCTCCAGTTTATGCATTAAGAGTGCCCATGATATGGTAAAAGAAAATGTGAAAATTGATGTATGCGAATGGTTAAAAGATGAGTTGATTGATAACTTAGCCAAAATCAAGAAGGATAAGAAAGGAACTTTTAAATTTGGAAATCTATTAGTATGTTTGATGCTACACATAACCAAATAGGTTCCCGGTATTGGCAACAAATATTTTGGATTTGACATACCAGTAGGAAAACAATTATCAGACTTATTCAACAACATGGGTGAAAACAAGGAAAAGAATATCAATGAGTATTTTCAAGCATTAAAGGTCAGAATGAACAAAAGAATCTGACTATCATAGGAAATTGTCAACAAATACAAGGATGATATATGTTTTTTAATAAAAAAGGATGAGATCTAGATGGAAGCAGTCATCCCAAGGACAATTTGGGTAACAGAGATGGGTTATGAGACCGATGATCATATCATTGAAACTTATGCTCAAGCACTTCTGGAAGCACCCAGGGAACCAAAGGAAGAAGTATTTGGTAGTGCTGAGACCATAGAAAGTCAAATTCAATCTAAGAAGAGAGTGAAAAAGGTTGAGGCATTTGTGAGAAAAGGATCTAGACAAGCAAAATCCATAAAGGAAGATGTATTAGAGAAAACCGACATAACTGAAGATGAGTTGGCAGCCCAGCAACCTGAAGCTCATCTATCACCGGTAGGTACTTCCTCAGAAGGAGATATGCCAACAACTTTCAAAAGAGTTTTTAGGGAAAGAGACCCCTCATCGGCAACCACTCCTTCACCTAGAAGGACAAGGCAGAAGCAACAAGCTGTGAGATCTTCGGTCAAGAGAGTCACACCTAAAAAGAAGCTAACACCCAAAAAGAAGAAAAAGACAAACACAGACTTGGCCCCTCTTGACATATTATTGAATGAGATCACAGAGGAAGGTAAACTAAAGAAAATGGGGAAAATTTATGATACCCTATCGGATGATGAGAAAGGGCAAGTTGAGGAGAGTGTAATATTACACATGGACATGTATAAATTTTTTTTGATGCAAGTCTTAAATGAAATTCCTGATGAGCTATACAAAAGACTTGAGGCCAGAAGGCAAGGAATAATTGAATTAGATAAGAAAATTAAAATAGAAAAACTACTTGTAGTATACTCGGTTAACTCACCTAAAGAAATTGATGATCTGATAGCTCAGGCCAACCGAACAATTTTTTCCACTGTACACCGACAAATTTCACTGATGGCAGGTAGAGTTACAGAGGTTTCAGAGGAAACAGAAAATGGTTGGGATATATTCTTGGTTGAAAAAGAAAAACAAGAAGAATATAGGAATCCCAAGCCCATTCTAGTATATCATAAGGACAAAGGGAAAGGTAAAGTTGGTGGACCACCAAGTATCAAGATTAGAGACAACTTATTCCCACCTCCTCTAAATACTCCACCGGTAAAAACAACAACCACTAAAGATCAACTGGCAGCTGAGAGTATGGATACAGAGGATAATAATCCTAATCCTGAAGTCTTATATACTGTGAATGTTGATACTCAGAAGATCAACATAGTGGTAGATAAGGATACAATAGATAAATCAGGTATAGCCAAAGAGCCTTCAGTAACAGGAAACACAGAGCAACCGATAGTGGATACAGAGAAAAAGATGGAATCTGAAACACAAACAGAGGAACCAACAAAGCTAAAAGCTCCAAAACAGATGCCACCGGTAAGAAATGAAGTAGGAAAACTAGTGCTTAAAGAAATGCAGACACAAACAGACCTACCAGAGGTCAACACAAGCTTGGTCACTTCCACCGGTACTCAGTTTGTTGGGTCACCATCAAATGTGACTGAGGTATTACTTGAATCTATCAAGAAAATAACTGATTATAGCTCACAAGCTTATAAAGCAATAGATGATTCAATTCCATTTTTGAAATCAATAGCTCCTAATTGTAATATAGACAATAAAGATTCTTTAGGCCAGTTGGATACACTTTGTAAATATATTTCTGGAAATTTTGAGCAAACAAAGGTAGAATCTGTAAAGGAAATTGTAGAAAAAGAGAAACATAAATTCTTTGAGGAAGGAATAAAGAAGTGTAACAGGGAATTTGACACACTTCTACCAGAACTGTGTAATTTATTGAAAGAATACAAAACTCTGTACAAAGACACCTGTAAGACAAACTTTCTGACCATAGATGTAGACAAAAAGATGAGCAAGGTACAGGAAGAGATCAATAAACTTGCAGATAATTTTGTTAACTCACCTGATACATTATCAGTTTTTGAGGAAAAGATAACAAATTTTGAGGAAGAAGTACTCAAATTGGAAAGAGAAAATAATAAACAAGGCAAAACTCTTGAGATCTAAACTAAGTCCAAGATTGGACTATTTAGCATCTCTGCAGAAAGAAATCTCAAAGGCACTAACACAGGGAAGAAAAACACCAGCAGAGCACTTGCAGTATCTCACCGGTATAGTAAACAGAACTGAGACAACAATAAAAGATAGTAAGAAGTTTATGGATGGCATAAACTTAATTTTGGGAGATCTTCTTCAGATAATAACTACCCAACTACAAGGATGAGGTTATGGACTGGTACAACTACAAACTCTACTAACCCTTGTCATTGATGCCAAAGGGGGAGTAGTAGGATGAGAAAATTCAAAAACACAGGGATCATATGCTCAGGGGGAGTTCTCACATTTTTGGTAACATTTTTGGTCTACACATTTTTGGATATCTTTTTGAAATTTCTCATGAGTGTTGCCATCAATGCCAAAGGGGGAGATTGTTGGCATATGGACACTCCAATGAGACATTGTGTGTGATTGAAGGTTTTGTCAATTATGGCGACCTTGCAATCCTATGGCATCAGCAAGACATTATACCAGCAAAGCATTACACAGGCAACCTTGCAATCCTATGGCACCGGCAAAACATTACACAGGCAACCTTGCAATCCTATGGCACCGACAAGACATTCTACCGGTAAAGAATTATTCAAGCAAGACATTATACCGACATCAGCAAGATCACTCTACACCAGCACCGGCACCGACACAGAAGAAAAGATGTATACCGACACAGAGGTCGACATGATTTTTGATATGTAATATTTTGTTTATTATTGTAAGCCAACTTGGCAAATTGTAAAATGACTCTTGTACATAAAAGAGATCATTGTAGAAATTTGTAGGATATGGATAGGAAGCATAAAGAAAATTATAAGGCAGACATAATGTGCGAATTATAGGTCAAGGGTATATGTAAAGAACAGAGCAAGAACCGGTACTGAATCTGGCATTGAAGATGCTATTGTAAAGTAGTACAGATCATTGGATTTGTATAATCCTCATTGTAAGTTAGTGTGACTTCTTATTGAGCAGTGTGCTCTAGGCAGTTGGCCTTCCTGCATGTGCAGGCCCCTATTGTAAGTAATATTCTCTTATTGGCCAGTAAGTGAATATTGTGGGTCACAAATCCCATCGAGGTTTTTCCCACACCGGGTTTCCTCGTTAAACATCTTGTGTTATGGTGTTCCTTTTATGTGGATGTTTTTGATTCTGTTAATTACATTAATTCTTGCATACCGGTACACTGTTACTTTATGTTCTGCATGTTCTATTTTAAGAAAATTACATTACCGGTTAGATACTGATTCACCCCCCCTCTCAGTATCTGTGGGAACCCTAACATGCAAGAGATTTAGAAAATTGTTTTAATAATATAATAAATTAATGGATTAGTGGAGAATAAATGAATATATGTATTTTAATGAATAATGATGAAAAAATAGAATGATATTATGGATGAATATAATAGAAAATAAGATTATTAAATAATGGATCCACTTGATTAATGGAGAAAAATGAGATTGATTTAAGAGGACAATTTTTACATGTCTACATTTTGCCCCTCTTCAAGACAATGCAGCCTATCGCATTGTTTCAAAGAAAATGATCAACTGATAGATATGCCCTAGAGATATTTTGGTAAGGATGAAAAATATGATATGGCCCCTTGAGAGATTGATCGAACAAACTAATGAGAAGATCTATCTCTCAACAGATTATGAAAAGGAGATTGGATAATTGATATTACACAAGTGATTAAGTTGAGATGTACATTTGATGGAAATGCACACTTGATGAGGCGTAACTAAACAATTGATGGAAATGAATAGTATAGCCATGTTGATTGGTTGATTAAGCTGATTGAGTTGATTAAGCTGATAAGGATTGATGCTGACACAAGATAAGGTGATCCAAGGATTGATTGATTGATTGATCAAGGGGCACTGAGATTACAAGAAGCAAGTTGATTCATTTGATAAAATGATTAAAGATTCAAAGATATGCATCAGTTGGATAAAGTGTTTGATCAATCTTGTTGCAATAAGAAGAATGACGATGCTGATGAAATAAATGATAAAAAAGTGAAATGAAAGGGGGGATAAAAAAGAGAAAAGTGATGAGAAAGAAGATATGAAAGTGATGAGAAAGAGGATATGAAGGTGACGAGAATTCTTGTGCTTTTTAAAGTACTTATATCATCATCGAGCTTATTATAGAAAAATGATAAACTCATCTGGATATAGATAAGACCAAATGAATCTTCATAGCAATTGCATGTAAGAAAACACATCAGATAGTCAAGGAATGCCCTAGTTCATAGGAGACCCATATGTCCTCGATGATCTTAGATGATCATATCCTAAGACGAGTCATCATATTACTAAGGAACAATCCACCAACAACAAATAGGTGAATATGTCTCATCCTCACCTTTCTAGTCAAAGACATCTTAGAGATAAAATCTCTAGTCAGAGACATCTTGGAAAAGCTAAAAGACATGTCACCAAACAAAAAATCTAAAACAATCTAAAGACATAATCAATAAAATATACATTATGTTTTATGCCACAGTGATTGCTATTCTCAGGTAATGTGTTCGGTTTGATAAGTTGATTGAATGTTGTTATGTCTGCTCAATCGTAGTCTCATCATGCCATGATTTTGTTGAAGTCCAAAGTTGCATGCTCTTCCGAAGTGTGTGTTTTCACAGTGTTTATTACATGTTTGTGGATTTTTATGATTTTTAGGGTTTTATAAATGTTTTAATTTTTAGGGTTTTTAAGGACATTTTATAGTTTTTATGATTTTTTCAGAACAGTTTATGATTTTTTACAGGACACTTTATGATTTTAATGATTTTTCAGGACATTTTATGATTTTTATGATATTTTCAAGACATTTTATGATTTTTATGTTTTTTTTCAAGACATTTTATGTTTTTTATGATATTTTTTCAGGACATTTTATGATTTTTATGATTTTTTTTTATGACATTTTATGATTTTAAAGAGTTTTCCAAATGTTTGCCCCTAGTGTCTAGTAAGTTAAAAATGATTTTGAGTGAGTGAATGAACTAAAGGAACATGAATGGATAGGTGAATGATGGCAGAGGCTTATGCGATTCCAAGGACTATCTCACAATAGGATAACATGTCGATACAAGAAAAGGGACAAAATATAGCAATATGAAGCAAGGATATAGTGTAACAAATGTCATATGGTCCAAAGAAATGACCATGTCAAGTGGTTTTTTGAAAACATGTTTTTGCATTTTATGTCTTTAGTTTTGATCAAGATCAAGAGACGGGTGTGGATAGAATAAGAAACATCAAAGGGTGGTAATGAAGGATAGGAGTTGAAGGGTGTGGATCAGAGCCAATAGATAGGAAACACAAAGCTTGCAAAGATCCTTAACCTTGTCAAGATCAAAGGTGGAAAAGGGATATGTATGGATATAGAATAAATGAGGGATAATGGAGGATGAAGGATAGTAGATGGATGTGGCAGATAAGATAGCATGGATGGAACTTGCCCCCAGTGAACAGTGCAAGAAAATAATTACGCATGACGCTTGTTTGCCAGGTTTTCATCATGGTACTTTCCCAAGGTGCCTGTTTGCTAGGTTTTCACTGGTGGACACAATTATTTCTCTTTACCTTTTTTTTTGAATTTTTTCATTTTTTTCTTTTTTTCTCTTTTTCTCATTTTTTTCATTTTTTTCTCAGTTTTTAATTTTTTTCCTTTATTTCCTTTTTTTTGAATTTTTGGAAGATAATGGATACATGATAGGAAGACTTGAGATTCAAGTTGTTCTGTAGATAGTACCCTTGAAAGATGTTCTATAATGATACATGGCTATTGAAGGTATGCTCAGAGATGTTGATAGGGTGATGGTAAAGGGAGATGAAATGGATGATAAGATGGAAAGGTTATAAGGATTTATGAAAAGGATTGGATAAGAGGGATGGAAGGATAGAACATATAGGTTTTGGATAATGGATAGGATGATGGAAGATTTATGTATGAGTGGATGGAAATAGCGCCAAGGTAAACATTGACACACACCTTGAAGGGTGATGGAATGAGGGAGGAATAGTGGATTTTGATGGAAAGGTTGATGTGGGTTTTAGGACACAAGGAGCCAAAATGGATGAAGGAGGTGATAGAGGTTTTAGGATAGTGGATGTGGGAGAAGCTGGGGTAGCAAACTTGAATGCCAATTTTAATTTTTCTTTAGTGTGCAAGGCCTGTACGAGCGACTTGGGAATCCACATGGTTCTTGATTTTTCATTTTTTTGTGATACTTTAGAATGCATTGCCTCAATGTAAGAATTAGGAAGCCATAAAAATTTTGAATTTTCTTCTTTCTTTGTGGGCCTTTGTGGCCTTTTGGATATTTCTTTTCCTTTTTGGATCAAATTTTTCTTTGTTTTTGCATGTTGATTAGATGGGACATCTTGATCCTTTGATTCATGTGGATTTTTGAATATTGGAATTTTATGTTTGGCATCCAAGTTGCTTCCAGTGGCATTATGATTCATGGATGGATATGAATGATATGAAGAGTTCTTCTGGGTAGGTGGTTGGAAGGTTCTCAAGGATGTGTGCCTTTACTGATCCTGACTTATGGTAAGGCTAGACGATTGGAAGCTAGGGGGTTCATGGATAGGAGATTGTGGGATGTAAGGACCCAAAATGGATGGAAGGTTTGAAGGCTTTAGTTTAGAGATATAGATATAGGGACCCAAAATAGAATTGGAGGATCCAGAAGGTGTGTATTTGGCTTTAAATGGAGAAATCTGGGATTTACTAGGGATACCAACATCTTGAGTGTGAGAAATGTAGCCATTACAATTAGAATTTCTTTTTATATGAGGGGTTTATGATATGCCTTGTTCATGGATCTCTAACCCTTTTCTTTGATAATGCATGCTTTGGAAGATTTTTTTAGCAAAGGTATTTTTCTTACTTTTGATGCAAGAGGCAAGTCCATTTTAAGGTGGAGGTGGAATGTAGGGAATGATAAGATCATGAGAGGGTTTTGTAGGCATGATGGGTCCTTGAGCTGAACATGGAGGATTTTGAAAAGGAGATGAAGGGATACTTTGATCTTGACATGGAAGAGGACCATTGGATAGAGTAGGAAGGGTGTTTGACTCTTCATTTTGAATAGGATCATTTGAAAAGGTGGAAGAGGCATCATGATCTTGCTTAAGAAGTGAATTAGGAATGGGATTTGGAAGGATTATTTTCTCTTGAGATGGAAGGGGATCATCTTGGAAGAAATGGAAAGGTATAAGGGGATCATCATGGGATTCTAGGGAGGTAGGATCTTTTTCAATCATTGGATAGGATTCGAGAGTTTTGGTGTCTTGATCTTGATTTATGATAGGACTTGTTTCCTCATTTTTTAGGTTATCCTTTTAACATGGAGCCACTTTTAAGGAAGGGGTAGTATTTTTGATATACATGGGGGATTCTCGGAAGGTGTTCATGTTTGTGCATGATGGGGAAGTATTTTGTATGGAGCCTTCTAGAGTGGGTATGATTGGAATTGGAGTGCATGATGACATAGGATGTAAGATATCTGAAACATATAAAGGATTTGTATGAAAAAATGGATTAGCTTGGATTTGTACAATTGATATCCCTTGAGGTTCAACTTAAAACTAATACATTTGGCCTCCAATTCCGATGGAGGTTCCTGACAAACAAGGCATTTTGTGATTAAATTTGATTTTTTAAAAAAAAATGCCCGATAACGTCGAAATGCCGATGACATTTTCTGATGAAGCCCGTGTTAGTCAAAATTCGGACGACCACAAACTTTATTAAAAAAAGAAAAATGTGCGGGTTCATTTGAAAACCGCGTAGGATGGATTGAATTAACTCTTGACTTCCTCTACCTCTGTCAATTCCTTTGTTTCTTTTGCCTCTTCATCTGCCTCTGCCTTTGCAAATCAGGTTCAATGTGTCCTTCTCCCTTTAACTCTCGACTTCCTAATTAACAACAACAAATTTATAGCCAAGTGTTTTCTTATCTTCAAAACCTAATAGGGATATCAAAGGATTCTATTTTAACTTGCTCTTGAACAAGACTATCACTTCAAGGGCATCTATATGAATTATCTTTTCCTGGTTTAAAATTGGGTTGTCTAGCAGGTGATATCGAAGGATTGAGTAGCTAGTTTGGAGGGTATCAAACTATTGGAGATGGAAAAATTCCTATAGATTTTCGCATGCCTGTAAATTCCTATGGACTTGTAGGTTGTGTTTGAATCATGTAAAGTTGGTTGCAGATAAGTTCATTTCAGAGTGTGTGTCTCATGAATTTGAGCTTGTCATCCTACCAGTATGTTCTCATTTATCTATTTTTCTTTACTTTCCTAATGCTGTAGTTCCTAGTTATTGAAAAGTCTTCCAATTATCAATTATGTTAGATAAAGGCTAAAAGTATTGTCTAAAAATTAAAAAATAAGTAAACCCTATTTACTATACCAGAATCAAGACATAAGCAGTAGTGATGTCCACATATTTATCTAAGTGGTGTTACAAAATAGACTTCAACTTCCAAGTTTTATCAAATCCATAGAAAAATCTTTTAAAATCAAATAAGGTGATAAGAATTTGAATCTTACATAGTTCAATTTGGCACCAGTTGTAGAATATGTTGGGATTCAATCTAACAGTTGGAATTTTTGCTGGAATGCCCCCTTGTGCATATAGCCTTAATTTTCCCATCATATATAACAAATTTGAGAAATCTTTAAATGGATCTTCCTCAGTCAAATTTGTCTACGTGTCATTCCTCTTCATTCCACCTGCTATTATCATATGTTGAAAGTTGCAAAAGCCCAAAAAATTTATTTGTCTAGGAAGATTTTGGTCATTTTTCTTACTTTTTGTGGAGTTACAAACTTTTTGTTGACTACTGTTAGTCCCATGTGGAAGCTCTGCTAAGTATATTGGGTTTTCCTTCTCTTCATCTATTTGTATTTCCTCCTTTTGTGGGTTTTTAACGAACAACTAGACTTTTGTCTCTTTGTCCCAATATTACATTCTCTTCTGCCCCTAATAACCTATTTGAGGTTGTATAATGAAGAGTTATCTTTAATTCAAGATAGGTTTGAAGGTCAGCCATGGATTATAAAGAAAGTTCTGATGGTTTTTGTCAAAACTATCATAAAACCCTTGTTGACAGGGTTGCAACAAAAGAATTGATTATAACTCTTAATGTAACCACTTAAGTGTCTTCATATTTTGGATTCTAATAGTCAATTCAATTCTCTTTCATATGAAGTTAGTTTCATGTTGATTGGTTGTATAAATTATAAGAAATCTTATGCCCTAGCAGGCTAAATATAGAATGAGCCTAAATGCCATTGACTCAAAACCATATTATGAATGATAAAACCTTAAAATTCTCAAATTAAAACCTTAATACATTATGAATGACGTGATTGACTTCTTCATAAATTCATCATTCCTAAGTTGATTCTATTAGATGACACAATAAAAAGGTATCTCTTTTTCTAAAACTCAAATATTTTTCATCAACTTGCCAAAATCAAGCTTCTTTTTTAGCCAAGAAAACTATCTAAATAAAATAGTCTTCATAATTGAAGAGAGTCTTAGTTTAAGTAGTATTTCAACTTCTATATAACTAGTTCTAAGAAGACTTCCGTACTTGTGATATCCTTTTGCGTAGTTTGTGAAGGTTATGCACCGAAGTTTCGATAGCCCAATTTTTTTGCATGTGAAGAAAGACCATGTCAGAAAATATTAGTGAAGAACAAAATAACGAGACAATTGATAGATTGTGGTCTAACTTGAAAAGAAAAGGTGATGGAAAATGTTATTGTCCCTGCAAAATTTGTAAGGGTTTAAAGGGGTATGTGCACAAAGATGGTGGTCATAAAAGTGGACACCACCGAAAAAAAACATGGAAAAACAAGCAATGCGTATGCGGTTCTAAAATTTGAAATGACCACGTACGCACTTAGGATTGTTGTTCCCGACCCTAGAGAAGGTAGCGCGTACGTGCTACCTCTAGGAAAATGAGCATGTACGCGCTACTTATAGGAAAATGAGTGCATACGTGCTAATAATCCAAAAAGAACCACATACGCGGTGCCTGCCAAAAAAAGTTTAAAAAAAAAACTGGGTCTTATTTTCCTTTGAATAGCACATTTTTAGTTTGTTTTTTTCTTCATTTTCTCTCCTAAACCGTGAACGGGGTGCTAGATTTCTCCTCCAGACACTATGGATCAAGGTTAGTTTTTGTTTATTTTTGTCTTTCTTTCCCATTTGTTCAATTTATTTTACATTTTGAATTTAATTTTATTAATTTTGATGATGTTTTTTCATTTTTTGTTTCAAAAACTAGATTCTTCTAATCCACAACAAGAACAACCAAATGCACCTCCTGAAAATCCACAAGATACACCCTCAATTCCTCATTTTGACCACACACCTAAAACACAGGAGCAATTAATTAATCAGTTAGGACAAAATACGTCTAAAATCAATAGGCTGATTGTTAAATTGAAAACATCCAAACTTGAGCACAATCAATCCCTCGCCACTAGCCAAGAAACATTAGCTAGTGGTGCCATAGTTGTTTCCACACAAAATGCCAAATGGGAAACCTTAAGGATAGGTGTCATCAATTCTATGCCGATGGGCTATCATACGAGGGAGTAAAAAACAAAAATATTAGTAAACAACAAATATGTACCCTTTTCATTGATCCCAAAACTAGTCAGTCATTACCTCTTAATGCAAAGAGGTTTCTGATACATTGGTGTATCAATGTGTAGATGAAGAATCATTTTTGGTAGAGGTGGTGGATGGTCTGTGATGATCCACCTTGTAATAATTATGCGGTGCCATTATATTTTTTGAGAAAAGTATATTGTGAGTTTGTGCTCAATGTGCGCCCAAACTATTTTGACATGAGAGAGTTCCATGGTAGAGGTGGTGGCTCTACCCAAGATAGACCTGGAGCCTATAGGCGATTACCCACGGAGAGTCGCTGCCCCCTAGCACCCAAATCTAGGGTGCATTAGGCTATCCCAATAGAGCTGAAAAAGTCGATGGAGCTACAAACTCTTCAGGCGGCCACAACATTGACTGGTGCCATCATCCAGCATGGGATGTCGTTAGCACACCATATTGTATTGGATGATGAGCCATTAGTTGCTCCAGGTGGTGACAGAGAGCCCATCTAGCATATGTGTGTCAGTTGCTTGGGGATATGCTCAGGGATAGATGATGCAACCGGTGTAGATGGATCCACATCTCATCCATGCATGATTTGAAGGAGTAGATGTCAGGCCCACACGACTGAGGATTTCACGCTGACAGATGAGTTGATGGACATGGTGTTTTCCCATGAGTGATAGACACATGTGTGTTGATTTGAATTCATAGCATTTTATTTATCAGTCACTTTAAATTTGTAATTACATAAATGAATTTTCATTTATACATCGATTTAAATTGAGACAAATAAGATGCATTTTAGGATGCAGTAGTGGTATCCCATACTCCTCCCCTAGTTACTATAGCTACAACTTCGATGCCCAAGGTATAAATTTTGTAACATGTTAAAATAGAATAATACACTTTGAATTCAAAAGAATACAAGATATACTAACTATCTTTAATGCTTGTTCCAATTTTTGGTTTGTAGGTGTTGATAGGGGACCAAATGTCCCAGATTGATGACATCACGCTCTCAATGATTGATTTTGGCCTACAAGGCTATACGGTATCATATTTTGTACAACCCTTTTTATGTATTGTTTTGATGGAATATGCAAGTCATTTCATTTTAGATTTTTAAAATTATGTTTAATTTATTATATATACTAATATCTCATGTTAATTTTGTTTTTTTAGGGTACCCCCTCCACATCTAGGGCTCGTCCTAAGAAAAAGAATTCTTCGAAGATGTGCCAAAACATGGGAAGAAGGTAATTGAACACATTTTTAGTTGTACAATTGTTTGAAAATGTTGAAATCAAGTATTAGTTGAGGTTTGTAGATTGATTAGTGTTTTTTGTCTATTTTACATGTACAATGATCATTAAGCTATGTGGATTTGTTGAATGCACCTGATTCGCCCGTGGATCAAGAGAGGGTAGAGGTATGTATCTCTACTTTATATTTTTGATTTCATGATTATATGCACACGTACATGTGAACTTGTGATATATTATAATCTTATAATTTTTTCATACAAGAAATATCCATACCTATTTCATCAATGGTGAACCCTCCTCCGTGCACTAGAGAAGAATCTCAGGATTCGGTACACTTTTGTTTGATATGTAAAATTAATTGTTTTTAACCTACAATACTTATCATTATATTAATTGTATTTAATCTTTGAACATTTTTTGTATAGGTAATAGCAGCAGTTTCTCCATCGATGGTGAGCCATCCTCAATCCATTGGAGAAGCATCTTAGGCATAGGTACGTCTTTGTTCTCTATATTATAACTTTTAAGTGTTTTTGATATATTTATGTTAGTACATTGTATTCATTGTACATTTAATATACAATAGACCCCTTCGCGGTACATCCAGAATGTGGATCCATTTAAGTATGTTTTCAAGAAAACTCCTAAGAGCGACAAGGAGAGGAGAGTGAAGATATTATCTCTTAGATCAGACGATGAGGTAATCTACATTTCAATTGCAAAGGAATTATAGTTAAATGCATAGTTATGTTGTTAATTGTGAACTATTTTCTACAAAAGAATTCTAACTTGGCTTTTGAATTGTGGTTTTGCAGCCATCTATAGAGCCATGTATTGCATCGAAGAGGCTTGATTTTGATGATCCACCACAAGTTTAGGATCATATAGTGTTAGTTTTGGTCATACAATGTCCAATACATGTAGATATATTCTACATTTTCATTGTATATCGATTTGGACATGGCATATGCCACATTTTTGTAATACTTGTATTGACTTGGCATACATGCCTTTTTATATATATATAAATATCAATATTCAATCCAATAAGTATGTACTAAGTTCATTATTTTGTATTTGTTGTATTTTGTGGTTGTCCTTTTATAAATTTAAATGAATATTTGCATATGTAATCAACAATATGAATATAAACAACAAAAATATATGATATAAAACATTGCAATCGTGGAATATGATTTGATAAAATTTCTAAAATGTTGAATTAACCCTACAAAAATCCTTGTATCCAGTTCATTATTGTGTATTCACTGTATTTGGTGGCTTCCCTTTTATAAATTTAAATGAATATTTGCATATGTAATCAACAATATGAATATAAACAACAATATGTGTTTGGTGTGAGAGTACCCTCACGCTCGCAATGGTCAAATTTTGTTCATCATGTGCACAAAGAGACATCGTGAGAACATCTGAGTGGGAATCTTTACACTAGGCATGCCCCTGTCGTGCATCCCAAAGCACCAGAACGTCGAGAGTCATACCATACTGGTGCGATCTCTCAAGTGTCCTGAGTCTAAAAAATTGTCAAAATTTGACAGACTATTTCTTCAAATCCAGGACACATATGGTCAATCCATTTGAACCCATGGGGTCATGTGAGGCTCCTCTACAATGGCCTATCTCAGTTTTTAACGACTCAGAGCCATTCTCAATTGGTAGCATTTTTTTGCTTGGTACAAAAACTGTCAGTTGCATGCAATGTAAAGTTATAGGATTGACTATAATTAATTCAGTTCGTTGTGTGCACAAACCAACATTGTGAGCACGTCCTAATGGGCAGGTTTATGCTAGGCATGCCCCTATTGTGCATCCCAAAGTAATAGAACGTCGAGAGTCATACCGTACCAGTGCGATCTCTCAAGTGCCCTGAGTCCAAAAAAATGTCAAAATTTGACGGACTATTTCTTCAAATCCAGGACACATATGGTCAATCCATTTGAACTCATGGGGTCATGTGAGACTCCTCTACAATGGCCTATCTCATTTTTGGACGAATCAGAGCTATTTTCAATTGGTAGCATTTTTTCGCTTGCTACAAAAACCATCAGTTGCATGCAATGCAAAGTTGCAAGATTGGCTATAATTGATTCAGTTTGTCGCATGCACAAGCCAACATCATGAGTGTGTCTGGGTGAGTAGTTTTAAACTAGGCATGCCCCTATCATGTATCCCAAAGTGCCAGAACATTGAGAGTCATACCATACCGGGGCGATCTCTCAAGTGCCATGAGTCCAAAAAATTGTCAAAATTTGACGGACTGTTTCTTACAACCCAGGACACATATGGTCAATCCATTTAAACCCATGGGATCACATGAGGCTCCTTTACAATGGCCTATCTCGGTTATTGATGAATCAGAGCCATTTTTAATTGGTAGCATTTTTTTGCCTGCTGCAAAAACTGCCAGTTGCATGCAATGCAAAGTTGCAAGATTGGCTAGAATTGATTTGGTTTGTCGTGTGCACAAAACGACATCAAAAGTGCATCTAGGTGGATAGGTTTATGCTAGGGATTCCCCTCTCATGCATCCCAAAGCGTCAGAATGTCAAGAGTGATACTATACCAGGGCGATCTCTAAAGTGCCATGAGTTCAAAAAATTGTAAAAATTTGACGGACTATTTCTTCCAATCCAGGACACATATAGTCGATCCATCTTGTGGGGCCATGTGAGGCTCCTCTACAATGGCCTATCTCAATTTTGATGAATTAGAGCCATTTTCAATTGGTAGCATTTTTTTGCCTGCTGCAAAAACCGTCAGTTGCATGCAATGCAAAGTTGCAAGATTGGCTAGAATTAATTCGGTTCATCGTGTGCACAATCCAACATCACAAGCATGTCTAGGTGGGAAATTTTACACTATTCATGCTCCTCTCATGCATCCCAAAGCATTAGAACATCGAGAGTCATATCGTACCAAGGCGATCTCTCAAGTGCCCTTAGTCCAAAAAATTGTCAAAATTTGACGGACTGTTTCTTCAAATCCAGGACACATATGGTCAATCCATTTGAACCTGTGGGGTCACGTGAGGCTCCTCTACAATGTTCTATCTCAGTTTTTGACAAATCAGAGCCATTTTCAATTGGTAGCATTTTTTCACTTGCTGCAAAAACTGTTAGTTGCATGCAATACAAAGTTGCAAGATTGGCTAGAATTGATTTAGTTCGTCGTGTCCACAAACCGATGTCATGAGCGCATCCGGGTGGGAATTTTTATGCTAGGAATTCCTCTTTCATGCATCCCAAAGCACCAGAACATTGAGAGTCGTACCCTACC
Source organism: Cryptomeria japonica (assembly GCF_030272615.1). Lineage (NCBI taxonomy): Eukaryota > Viridiplantae > Streptophyta > Pinopsida > Cupressales > Cupressaceae > Cryptomeria > Cryptomeria japonica. Next base: position 610,433,215 of record NC_081415.1, on the reverse strand, counting down.
GACGCAATGTAGAAGTTGCTTGACAACTTTTTTGACAATTTTTTTGACAACAATGACAATTTTTCCTCAAATTGTATCTAGTCTCAATCTATGACCCCTATGAACCAATAATGACTCAAATAATTCTCCAAGATTATACAAGAATCAAGAATTCTCATGATTGACCAGGGACACATCACATATACTCAAAAAATAGTCACAAAACATTGACACACGAAATAGTCACAAAACATTGTCACATATTATTAAAAAATTTGCCTCTAAATATGGTCAAATCAGCTCTTGGCTATTTGATTATACAAAAAAATTTCTTACAAATCATCTCATGGGCTTTTATACAAAATTTGGAATTACAATATGTGTGATTCAGCTCATCGCCATTTTATATACAAAATTTGGCATGTACATATGTACAAATCAGCTCATTGCCATTTAAATATACAAAATTATGCCCCTAAACATGTGAAAATCAGTTCATGGGCATTTATATATACAAAAAATGAATATAGAACAATTTGTTGATGATTTATACAAAATTCTCAAAATCATTCTACTCTGAACCATAGAATCAATCAAGTGAGCCTTCAGGACTGGCTCTAACCCGTATTGTGTCAAGTATTGCCTCGTGGTCAGATTCATGAACTTTCCATAAAATATTGTTATGAGGTCTATCACGATACTTCATCAAATGAATATTTGTTGCAACAACAAGGTTAGATAAATGAAGAATATGCTTGTGTGTTTCAAAGTCCTCAAACAACCAAACATTAAAATTCTTGATAGGGTATCTCCGAAGCCATGTTCCTATCACGACAACAGACCCTATTGGGTACTCAATACCCTCTCCGTCAATGATTTTGGTTGTCAATTTTGATAGATGCTTGCATTTGCATTCCTGCAAAACATCGTTAGTGTGCAAAGTAGATCAAATGTGATGAAAAATATCATAGTGCATGGAAAATTCAATATGCATCCTACAACAACATGTGGTGCGTACATGATTAATCTTAATATAAAAAGGTTTTGCCATTTCAAAAAATATTTGAGAAATTCTTATTTGAGGAAACTTTTGAAGGAATCTTTCATAAAATTTAGTTTGAGTCATACCAAATAGTGTTTGGCATGTGGCTCACGATTTGTAGACCCAATTCACCTTCTAACAACATCTCTTTGGTTGGGTGAAACTCTTGTGTTGTCATGAGAAAATTTTTCAATTAATGTTCTTAGTGCATCAATGACAACCTTGTCTTTGTGTGGTAGTCTACCCAAGAATTCCCAAAGAGAATTATTGTTAGGTTCCTCTATTTTTTCCCACCTCTTTAATGCTTTACTTAATGTTGATCTACTAATGTTTAATGACTTACTTATTTTTCTTATCAAACAATCTTTTTTTATTTTCTTGCTCATTATGGTTGATGTAATGACACTTCGAGTAGCATTAGAATCTTTAGTACGTGATTTTGAACCAATAGCTTGATATGCATCAAATATATTTCTCACAATAGTTCTTTGACTATTACTTTCAGATGATCTTAGGCCTAGAATTTTCATTGTCTCTCTAAAATTCAAATGTTTAATCATTTGAACAATTAATTGACATCTTGCGGTTTAATTTAAGTTTTAAGAATAGTTTTGCCATATTCTTTTAACCATCCTCCTACAAGTTCATTCATTCATTTTATTGGGCATTGGCTTCAATATATTCTCATCAATGTCGATTAGATACTTTGGTTTCCTACAAATGATTCTAGGAGGTGTTAACATCGATGCATTATGTACATTCAATTCATCAAATAGAGAAGGTGCATGTTCATCATTTAATTGATTATTCAATGTGGTATCTTCTTCAATTGCATTAGGTTCATACGGTAAATCAAATGTCTCTTCTTCAATTGCATTAGGTGCATTATGTTCATTTGGTAAGTCGAATTGAGATGTTGAGGATGACATACCTTCTTCTCCCATTGTTCTTATGTCATGCAATTTCTTCATATGCTGCCTTTGTCTTTCCTTTTCAACCTCTCATTGTTCCATTGTTCCTCGCTTGTTCTTTCCCATGGTTGATATCAGTTGTCCTAAATAAAATCATATTACATATATATGTAAACAAAAGTTCATAAACAAACAAATAACCATAAATATGCATCTTATCACTATTTTTTGGAATCAAATTATTACACAATCACAATACTATTGACAAAACTAATAAGAACAACAATTCAATTATTTGAAATCATGCAAAAAAAAATAAAAATCACTACTTCTATGTACACAATAGTGATAGAAGTATACACACAGTTCTAGTGGGGCCTTCAACGACCTCAAAAACTTATTTTGATGCCGTTGAGGCTCTTGGGCAACTAAAACTATGTCTATGTACCGCATACGTGCTACATTAATAATTGTCTAGCACTGTTAGTCCATAAAATGTTGGCAACCCCAATAGTATTTTTTTTCCCATTCTGTACTAATAAGTTGCGCGTATGCGCTCCTAAGCCTAAAAAATGTTATCGTAGGGTAGCGAATAATGGGCTCAATACCCCGTATGTGCTTACAAGTAATAAGTACCGTGTACATGCTTCTATGCCTTAAAAAAGTTATGGTAGGGTAGTGAACTAATAGGTTTAGTACCCCATACGTGCTATTGGTAGTAGAAAAAATGTGAATGAAAAGGGAGGGAGGGAGAGAGAGAGAGAGAGGGAGAGGGGGGAGAGTAGGGGAGGGAGAGAGGAGGGGGGTAGAAGGGAAGGAGGAAGAGATGGAGAGAAGAAGGAGGGGGGAAGGGAGGGAGAGAAGAGGGGGGAGGGAGGGAGAGGAAGAGAGAGAGAGGGAAGGAGGGAGAGGGAGAGAGAAAGGAGGGGAGGGAGAGGAAGAGAGAGAGAGGGGGAAGGAGGGAGAGGGAGAGAGCAAGGAGGGGAGGGACAGGAAGAGAGAGAGAGAGAGGGAAGGAGGGAGATGGAGAGAGAGGGAGAGAGAGAGAGGGGGTAGGGAAGGTAGAGAGAGGGAGAGAGGTAGAGGGAGGGAGAGGGGGAGAGAAGAGGGGGAAGGGAGGGAGAGAATAAGGGGTATGGAGGAGGGGAGAGGGAGAGTAGGGGGGAGGGAGAGAGAAGGAGGGAAGGAGGGAGAGGGAGAGAGAGAGAGAGAGAGAGAGAGAGAGAGAGAGAGAGAGAGAGAGAGAGAGAGAGAGGGAGGGAAGGAGGGAGAGGGAGAGAGAGATAGAGAGATAGAGAGAGAGGGGGAGAGAGAGAGAGAGAGAGAGAGAGAGAGAGAGAGAGAGAGAGAGAGAGAGAGAGAGAGAGAGAGAGAGAGAGAAGGGGTATGGAGGAAAGGAGAAGGAGAGAGAGGGGAGAGAGAGAGAGAGAGAGAGAGAGAGAGAGAGAGAGAGAGAGAGAGAGAGAGAGAGGGGGGGAGGGAGAGGAAGAGAGATTGAATCCAGGACACAATATGACCCCTAACAACATCTAAGGGGTCATATGACACTATATTATCCCTTAGCACACCATAGGACCTATAACAACACCAAATAGTGTCCTAAGGGGTCATAGAACACCATATGATTCTTTAGAACACCATATGGTGTTTTTTTGTGTCATTGGTGCCTCGAGGGGTCATATGGCATCCTATGACCCCTTAGGACACCATATGGTGTTGTTATGGGTTGTATGGTGTCTTAAAGGGCCATATGGTGTCCTAAGGGGTCACAAGACACCATATCATATGACCTCTTAGGAAACAATATGACCTATAATGACACCTAAGGGATCATATGGTGGGCTAATAAAATGATATATTAAATTTAAAGTTATGAATATAACATCATACAATAGAACATCAGTTGGTTAGTTTTGATATAGCTAAGTTAGACCATTTTCATCATAAGAGAGACTCCAAGTGAACAAACAACGAGGCTTCACTAAAAAGCAAGTGTAAGAGCTTGACCTAACCCTAACAGTACTGTCTAAGTTCTAAAACATATGATGCTATTAAATTTGTAAGGTTATATGACTGATCTCAATTGTGGCTATAGGAATTCCAAAAGAAGAGAAAGAGGGAGGGAGAGAAGAAGAGAAAGAGGGATGGGGTATGGAGGAAGGGAGAAGGGGAGAGAGCGAGAGAGAGAGGGATGGGGTATGGAGGAAGGGAGAAGGGGAGAGAGAGAGAGAGAGGGAGAGGGAGAGAGGGAGAGAAGAAGGAGAGGGGAGGGAGAGGAAGAGAGATCGAATCCAGGACATAATATGACCCTTAGAACACAATATGACCCCTAACAACATCTAAGGGGTCATAGGGTGTCCTAAGTGGTCATATGACACTATATTATCCCTTATCACACCATAGGACCTATAACAACACCAAATAGTGTCCTAAGGGGTCATAGAACACCATATGACCCTTTAAAACACCATATGGTGTTGTTATGGGTCATTGGTGTCCCAAGGGGTCATATGGAATCCTATGACCCCTTAGGACACTATATGGTGTTGTTATGGGTCGTATGGTGTCTTAAGGGGGTTATATGGTGTCCTAAGGGGTCACAGGACACCATATGACCTCTTAGGAAATAATATGACCTCTAATGACACCCAAGGGGTCATATGGTGGGCTAATAAAATGATATATTAATTTAAAGTTATGAATAGAATATCATATAATAGAACATCAGTAGTTTAGTTTTGATATAGCTAAGTTAGACCATTGTTAGCATAAGAGAGACTCCAAGCAAACAAACAACAACACTTCACTAAAAAGAAAGTGTAAGAGCTTGACCTAACCCTAAGAGTACTGCCTAAGTTGTAAAACATATGATGCTATTAAATTTGCAAGGTTATAGGACTGATCTTGATTGTGACTATAGGAATTACACACTTGATTTCTTTCATGGGTATGTACCATTCCAAGCTGTTTGACAAGTGATGATCATCATATAGTACCACTACCACTACCATGCATACAACAAATGTTAATTTATTTAGGTGACAAGAATTGTGTAACAACATGGGAACTCTCGCATACCCACCACTATCATTCTCTAGGACATCATCTGTGTTACTCTCCCTCTTTCTCTTCCTACCAGTTGTTTCCTTCTGAAAAACATATTGCAGGTACTCTGACTCATCATGTTGCTTTGTTGACACTATTTTCAACATTTGCTCTACTCATTAAAAACACATTCAAGAAGAATATTTCTACAACTTTCCTTGTTTATCACGATAATGCACCCATGGTTCAATTTCAAATCCTATTCCTCCTATTCAACCCACACACCCAAATCCATCAATCAATTTTCTTAGGAGAGCATACATGATAAAAATCAAAGAGGAAGCTACAGACAAGAAATAAATTCACTTACATCTATAGAAGTGCAGACATAGTTGTAGTGGGGTATGGAGGGAGGGAGGGAGAGAAGAAGAGAAAGAGGGATGAGATATGGAGGAAGAGAGAAGGGAAGAGAGTGAGAGAGAGAGGGATGGCGTATGGAGGAAGGGAGAAGGGGAGAGAGGGAGGGATGGGGTATGGAGGAAGGGAGAAGGGGAGAGAGGGAGGGAGAGAGAGAGGGATGGGGTATGGAGAGAGAGAGAGAGAGAGAGAGAGAGAGAGAGAGAGAGACCTTGTATGCGTTTGAGAGGAGGAGACAATACATTTATATGTGTATATATACTTAATATATTATATATTATTATATATATATATATAAATATTATATATTATATGTATATACACACATTATTTATACAATATCATATTATACACATATTATATATTAAATATATTATATGTATATACACATATTATATATGCAATATCATATTATATAATAGCGCGTACATGTTGTTTATAGTAAAAAGAGTGCATACGTGCTATTTATAGTAAAAAGAGCATGTACACACTTCTTACACCATAAGTACCCCATATGCACTTTCAATACCATAAGTAACCCGTACGTTCTTTTGACTGTTTAGGCTTGGAAATAGGCCTAGATGACAAAGCTATGGTTTGGAAGTTTGATTTCTCTCCATTTCTTTCATTTTTGACATGTTTTATTTTATCAACTTGATTTATTGACTTTGTCATCATCAGGTTTACACTTCATCAAGTGGGTATTTCTAAAATTGCCACCATATTTTCACCCATCTTTTGAGCTTTCTAACCATATAATTTTTTTTAATTTTGAACAATAATAACATTATTATTGAATTTCTATTACCAGTGTCTCTATAGTTCTCACAGACATAGGTGCACCATTTTTTTAAATAACTTTTGATATACTTATCCAAATCTAAAAAACTTCATATATTATTTTAGTGCACTTGATTCTTTACAATTTAAAAAAAAAATTGTATTTTCGATTTGTTTAGTGCAACTTATGCTTCGCGCACAAACAGGTACCTAATTTTTCAGGATGTGCTCAATTGGAAAAATCATAAAAAGAAATACTTAACAAAAAATTACAAATAAATACACATCTTCTAGTGCTCACTTTTAAATATCTTTCTACCAAAGGATTTGTCAAAATACTAAACCTAACTATGACTTTTTTGATGCGCACGTCAGACACTATGTTGCGTTTTTCAGAAAAAATCAGGGTCTGTTTTTCGTACGTGAAGGATTTGACCCCCTTAATCTTATCCAATTTTGAAAAACTTTAGTAGTTTAGAAACTAGATTTAGAGTACTACAATATTTGTTCTTTTATTATCTTCATATCTTGAGTGGACGACTGTCAAATTTTTCCTCCAAGTTTAGGTTCACTTGATTTTAGAAAAAAAGTGTCCACTTATACCCCCCTTTTTGACCACCATCTTTGTGCACTTACCCAAAGACTAGAAGACTTCTAATCAAAATAGATAAGAAACATTGTAGCAACATGGTCACATTTAAGGGGGACATGATTACCATCCATTGGTAAGTTGTTCATTATATCATTTTAACAATTTATAGACATAAGAAAGAACTTCGTGATGAGATCATGATCATGGTTTATTTATGTTGATAATTTTTATATAGGTCGAGCTCCCTAGGGAACATGATATGGACCAACACAACCCAAAGAATATGTTTTTCAAAGTGGAGGAACATGGAAGTGTGAATATCGAAGTTGGAGATAGTGATCCCATGGAAGATGATGATCATGTGACATAAAGCACAATTGAAGATGATGGTACAAATACATTGATCCATGAAACATTTAGTACTGGTGCAGCTGATCATGATGATCAAGATGACTTTGATTTTGTTCATGATCTACCTATACTTGAGAAGGCATACGAGCCCCTTTATGAAGGCTCCCAAACAACTCTTCTCTCCATTGTATTGTTGTTGGTGAACTTCAAGGTTATGAATTGTTTATCCAACATAACAATCTCATGTATGTTAAGGTATGTTGTATATGTCATTATAGTTAATAAAGGGTGAATCATGTACCATTATTATTCTTTATATTAAAAAATTAATATTCTATAGATTGATAGGTGAGTTTTTGTTACCACCATCAAATATTCTACCTCGCTCATACCGAGAATTATCTTCCATTTTGAAAGATATTGGAATGGAGTATCAAGCAATAGATGCTTGTCCCAATGATCATAATATATATCATAAACAACATGAATTTGCAACCGAATTCCCTGAATGTCATATCAGTAGATATCAAATAGATCAAATAACAAAAAAGGTGCCTCACAAGGTTCATTGTTATATTCCCATTATTCCACATATGCAACGATTATTCAGGTGCACTAGCTTGGCACAATTTGTGGATTACCATGCATGCAATAGAAGTTGAGATGACATTATTCAAATGCCTGTGGATGGTTAAACATTTATGGACACAGAGGAAAAGTGGCCACACTTTAAAGAAGAACCTCATAATCTCAAGCTTTCATTAGTAGCGGATGGTGTCAATCCATTTGGAGAGATGAGATTTGTTTACTCGGTGTGGCTAGTTTTTGTTATGAACAATAACATTCCTCAATGGATGCCAATAAAGAGGGAGCACGTAATGTTGGTGATGATTGTTCTAGGTATTTTATTATTTAATAGTCATCTACATTTAATTATAAATATTACAATAAAATGGTCATAATAATTATGTAATGTTTTTGTTCATTCAACTAGGTAAGTACCAAGTTAAAGATATGTGTATATATTGAGCCTCTTATGGACAAGTTGCTGGAGTTATGGAATGGTGTCACTATGTATGATGTCTCTAGACCAATAGGACAAAGACAATTTGAATTCCATGCAATGCTTGTATGGACAATACATGATGCCCTAGGGCTAACACATTTTTGTGGTATGTTACAGTGTTCAAGTTGCGCATTATAATTATAATTATAAAAATTAACATATTTAATCCAATTATACATTATCTTGTAGGTCTTCAAACAAAGGGAAAATTTGCATGTCTAGTTTGTGGTCCAAAAATGAAATCTCGTCATTCAAAAAGTTTAGGAAAGTATGTGTTTGATGAGTATAGGCACTTCCTCTGTAGAAATCATAAGTATCGAAATACTAAAAAAATATCTTTTCAAATGGGAAAGAAGAGACTACATCAAAGCCACGAAGAATGACACCTTGCCTATGGAAGTTGGAATATAATAGAATTAATCGTCAAGGTAATATCATTCCATCTAATGGTTTATGTTTAAAATTTATATTTTTCTATTGTGTTTTGTTTATTGATGATGTAATTGATGACCATGAAGGTCGTTAAGGCATTAATGACTACCTTCCAAAGAGACTAAAAAGTTATTTGAGACAATTTAGTTGGTTTCCCTACTACGAGTAGCTACAAATTGTGCATTTGTTTGATAATATGCATATTGGAAAGAATATAACCGAGACATTATGGAAAATATTAGAGGGAAGGCGTGACAAAGAAAAAATTGTCAAAATTTGTAGTGACATCCAGGAATCCAATCATGCAATGAAAAATGTCATTCAATCAAATAGCAATGGGGACCAGATTAATATAAGTGCCCTTCCTTGGTAATTAACAGACCAACAAAGAAATGCTATAAAAGAAGTCATACAAAAAATTCAATTTTCTAGAGGATTCACTGTGACCATAAACAATCTCATATCAAAGAAAAGTGAATTTGGGTCAGGGATGAAAACACATGACTGGCATACCTTCATTAAGGTAATTCATGTTCTAATGAATTTACTAAATATTTGTATACTACGCATGCAATTTTAATTGTATTATGTTAGAAAACAATGAAAAGATCTTTTGATAATTGTTGCAGTACGTTCTACCTCTATCTCTCCCAAACAACTTTGACAATAATGTCAATCAAGTCATATATGATCTTGGAAAATACATGAGGTAAGTAGTGATCTTTGTTCAATTTGTTGTATAGATAATATATTTGTGATTTTTTTTACTTGTTACGTAATATATTGTATATTATTTTGTAAAGTCTCATTTATATATTTTTGCGTCTTGAATCCCTTCTAGGTGGTTGTCATCTAAAGAAATCCATAAAGAAGATATAAAATATTGGAAGAGAATAATTCCTCATTTAATGTGTGAAATGCAAAAGTGTCTACCTTCATATTTTTTCAATGCACAAGAACACTACCTCATACACCAAGTTGAGGAGATTGAATTGTGTGGACCTGTACACACTAGGTCAATGTGGATGGTTGAGAGGAACTTGAAATTTTGAAGGCTTTGGTTCGACAGAGAGCACATCTTGAGGGTTCTATGGTGGAGGGATATATGTATACTAGAATATGGTGTACATTACTGAATATCTTCCTAAGTTTGCACCATATATCCATGTAGATCGCATTTGGGATCCCAACCCCATTAACAATTCGAAGGGGAGTACTTGATGGGGAAAGATAGACTGAGGAAAGTGAGAGGTAATTATAAGATGTTATTGTAGTTAATTAATTCTTAATATTCTAAATAAATCGGTTGTAAGTCATCTATTAATTATTTGTATAGTTGGTTAGGAGTGGGATGCACTACATTTGTATATTGCAAACAATCTTGATTGGATGATGGTGTGGATTGAATGATGTCAACATTCTAGTCTCACATTAACATGGGAAGGTGTGGCTTCATTGGTTAAAGAAGCTCATCGTAATGGAAATTCTAATGTTACACAAAGGGAAATTGATTTAGCATATGGCTTAAGAGATAAAAAGGTACATATAATTTTATTAATCACCTGTATGTTTATCAACTCACGATGCAATAATTTTAACATGTTAGACATATTGCAGGCCAAACACCACAAGGCTATGTGCTGCAATGGTCCTAAATTTCCCATCAAAAAGTTGGATGACATGAAGAAAACTTGAGATTCTAGGATAACTACAGTCTTTGAGGTGACCAATATTTCATTTAGAAATGACATAAATCCTCAAGAGTTTCAAAATTGATACTATGGCATTTTGGATGATATACTTGAGTGTGACTTTAATTCCTTCAAATTAGTTCTGTTCGTCGTCAAATGGCATAGGCTACAACTGAATAAAAATGATCCTAATAGAACTGTTATTGAACATGATAATGGATTTACAATGTTTAATACAAGGTCATTTGAGCCAGTTGGGGATGAGCCCTATGTTCTTCCAAGCCAATGTGAGCAGGTAAGGTTCCACATAAACCGGGTTGGTCATTTGTTGATAGACATGATCCAAGAGGAAGGCAGATAAAGTATAATGAGATGGAAGAAGAAGATACTGAAGAAGTAGAAGATGATGTAGATGATGATGGTGATGATGATGGTGATGATGATGATGATGTTACTGCTGCTGTTGTTGATGATGATGGTGATGGTGATGGTGATGGTGATGATGGTGATGGTGATGGTGATGTTGATGATGGTGATGATGATGACGGTGATAATGATGACGACGATGACAATGAAAATGATGATGACGAGGATGATGAGGACGAGGACGACGAGGACGATGACGACGACGATGACGACGACGACGATGATGATGATGATGATGATGATGATGATGCTGATGGTGATGATGATGATGATGATGATGATAATGATGATGACAATGATGATCATGATGGTCATGATGATGAGTTTGAGGAAGAAGAAGATCAATGACACGAATGAAATGTATGAAATTTTTTGAACTTTGTGTTTATTTATGGAATTTGGACTGTTTATTAGCTATGTGATGGATGGTGATTTAAAATACATATGTGATGGATTACATGTTTATGATGATACATTTGACATTTTTTGAACTTTGTGTTTATTTATGGAATGTGGACTATCTGTTAGCTATGTGATGGATGGTGATTTATGATACATATGTGATAGATTACATGTTTATGATGATACATATGTGATGCCTATGATGCTCAATTACATATATGATGATACATATGTATTTATTGTTTATTAAATTACAACTTTAATGCTTATGATGCTCAATTGTTGGTATTGATTTCATGTATATATTTTGTGTGATGCTGCCACCCTTGGTGTAAACAGGTAATTGACAATAGACATTGTCAACCCTTTAGTTTTGGATCCTCAATAGTCTACATAAAGTAAAGGTAAGGAATAAAAAAATATACAATGATTATGATGATTGCATATTGTTCATGTTGTGTACTATGTAATTTTTAATATACGTATCATGTCATTTTTAGCTAACATAAGATAATTGAATTACATATGTAGGAACCTGAACCCCTTTGACGAGGATCCTGCACAGTCTCATGGATTGATAGGTATAAGTCAATACACCCTATAGAAATAGTTTATTTTTTAAAATTACTAGGAAAACAAACTTCCTTAGTTCTTCAAACCTCGACATTAGCAGCAAATCTAATACAGTTATCAACACTTGAGGCCCCAGTTGGACTTATTCAATTTTTAATCTCAACATCAACTTTAGGGCCAACTTCTTCATCATCATTACCCTCATTTGAAAAATATCTCTCTCATTTGATGGAGTGTAGGTACCACCACATAGGTATTTGTTAGATGTGTCTTCCTAGAGTGAGAGAAATGTAGGAATAGTCAATGAAAGTGAGACATGTAGTAGGTCTAAAATAGGGAGATCAACTAGAGGTCAAAAGATTAGAAGAAAATTCAATAAACACATGAAATTTTTCCTTTCTCAAGGGGGGTCATGTTCTTATGATGATGAGACCCAAGGTGATATCAAGGTTCCCTCGAGGTACAAATATCTACAAAAATAATGGGTACCCAAGGAACTTCCTCCAATAAACACCAATTTTTGTGTTAACGAGGGGATATATCTTAGAGCACCTTCATTGTTACATGGTTTTGGCCTATTTTCCATGGACAACATAAAGGTCTGTTACAAAAAAGTTGCTGAATTGATGGAGTATGTCAAACCTTGTTACAATTACAAAAATTGGATGTAGATTGCTTGATATAAAAAAAGTATGCATAGGTATGCACTGTTAGCAAATCATATACAATAGAAAGATAATGATCAAAGTAAATGAGTGGATGTATACATTGATGGAAGGCCAAAATAAACAAGTTATGTTGCAGGTTTTATAAATAGTACGCAACATGGGTCAACTAATAAGCGACCCAATTGCATATTTGAGGCACGTGAGGGAAATCATGTATTCGTATGTGTGGTAAAATCAATAAGTACAAGGGGAGAGCTGATAATCAATTACAATTTGAATTGTATAGATACAAACAAAGTTACTAACATGGGGGTGGTACATACTATATACCATTCAAACCAACCTCCAATTAATGACTCCAATAGACTATCTTATTATTAAGTTTTTTTGCTAAGTCTATTGGTTTCATTTCGCACAAACAAGGATGTAGGTCCTGACACTTCTACCGAGTAGGTAAACCTCATTGTAATTGTACAAATTAGATAGAAGCAAACTGTTACATTATTATATTATTTTCTTGAGTGTTTTGGAGTAATTTTGGTAGTGTTAATAATATTCTTGTCATAGACGGATGTTCGGGGAAAGGGAAAGGAACCTCCCTTACATCAGCACCTCAACACAATATTAAGCGATGAGGACTACGCAATTTCCACAAACCCTGTAGAAGTGATAAAAATGTCTATCACAAAAATTAATAAAGAGATTGTTGCTTTGGTATGCATGACCCCTCAGACTGATGAGATAAAAGATAGGCTGAATGAATTGATGCAAGCATCGGAAAACATGCGAGTAAGAAGTAATGAAAGCTTTAATTATAACAAAAGTTCAATAATGGTTTATATTTTATACTCTTTTATGTCACTAACTAAAATATGTACATGTTGTTTTTACATAATTTCCCATGTGATCATCAACCTGGTGGACATGATCAGGGTTTTGCAGGTAGTGCAAGTGATGATCATGTTCTATACAGTAAAACTACTCCTTCTTTGGACTTGTGAACTTGCTTTTTTAATGCTAGTGTTATTTACACAGGCCTTTCCCTGTCTATACTATTTCTCTCTCTTTAGAATGAATAATAATAAGTTTTGTGTGTATATATGATTGTAATAATAATTTATTAAACTATTTATAAAGTATTTAGTTGCACAATTAGAATTTCTCATTTGATCTGATCTGATCACTTGTATTTTAATTTACTATTATTAAATTATATTTCAAAGTAGGGACATTACAAAGACCAATAAGATAGCATGAAGTTTGACAATGTATGAGATAGCACATTGAAGTAATCTAAATAAATAGATTCCATGGAATATCTTTTGTAAGGACTATACTAGTTTATCACTTACACTTCCCTCTTGTCACAAATTCCCATACTTTTGTCCTACATCAAAACCTACCTTCCTTATTCTCCTTCACACTATTGTATCATTAAGATTAGCATCGAACACTTAATAAAGGTTCATATTTCTTTACAACTCTTAATAAAGGTTCATCCTTGTTTACAATTGTTGCAATTTTCATATATTTATTGTATTATTCTTTTGGTGCTGCCAATGTTCTTGTGAAAAGTCTGCCTCATTCAAGGTTATCCCCATTTGTAATGCCAACTACAATGTTTGTAACAAACAACATGCAGACGTCCTCTACTACTCATCATGTTGACCCGACCACTGTTGGTAGATCCCTCTTTTTCTCTCTCTTTTGTTATGTATTTATTTCCTTTGAAGTATTCTTTCTTGGGGGCATTTCATAGTGGATTCATTTTCTGCAGCAAGAGATGCACATGAGGATGCGCTAGAGGCAAATACTAGTGATAACATACCATCATTTCTTGGATCTTCCCATATTGCTAGTATGGGAATATTGTAGACCATATTGGTGGTGAGAAATGAAGAATTGATTCCCATGAAGATACAAAAGGTTCCAGGTACTTTAAAATTATTATTATATATAGTGTAATTATAATTTACTTACTGATCACTCATTTTGGACTAATGATCCCATGATAGTTTTGTAGGAAATGATATTTTTAATAAAAATCTTAATGACATTGCATTAAAGATGTTTGGGACCACCATATGTAAAAGGTGGAACATCATATGTGAACTAACCCTAATCCACTATTTTATTTCACATCATTTCTAGAATATTTTTCCTACGATCCATTTCTTGAACTATATTATGTTGGGAATATGGAGGAATTGATTATGTGTTGCATTGATGTTTTGTCATTAATGTCAACACTAGTTATTATGGTTGGTTACCGACATAATGGTAGAAGATATTGTGTTACCCCCCCTATCAGTTGTTCACCGGTTATCCTAAAAATTGGTATCAGAGCTATGGTCCTCTTTTGTAGAAGCTTAACTACTTGAGGTAGATCTTATGGCAACTAATACTTCAAATCCACCGACATCTATTTTCAGAAGAGAAATACCTAAGCTTGATGGAACACATTATGGGATATGGAAAATCTGAATGGAGACTCATCTTAGATGTCTTGGCAAAAATATTTAGGAGATCACTAAGAAAGGATATACACCTTATAATCCGACATCTAGCAATCCTACTCCTGTAGACCTAGACAAGATTATTAAAAATGACTACAGAGCTAGAGAAGCCCTCTTGTCTACACTTACTGATCAGAAAATCATGGGATTGACTGATAAATCATCAGCAAAGGTTATGTGGGATAAATTGAAAACTCTGAATGAAGGTGATCCTATTGTCAAAATTGCTAAACTTGATGGTTACCGGGTAAGGTATGAGAACTTGAAGATGGAAGATAATGAAAGAATTGCTACATTTATGGAAAGAGTAAATGAGATTGTTATGGGAATTCAATGTTATAGAGGATCTTTGAGTGAAGATGAAATAGTTTCCAAAGTCTTGAGAGCCCTTCCACCAACTTACAAGATGAAGGCAACTGCAATTAATGAATTGAGAATAATAGCAAACACTTTAGTTAGCATAGACATTCTGATTGAGAAATTATCTGCTTTTGAGCTTGAAGAATTTGGACCTTCTGGAGCTGCAAAATCTGAACTTTCTTTTCATGCATCATAATCTACTAGCAAAAGTGATTGGAAACCCTTATATGCAAAAGAATTGGAAGATATGAGGAAAGAGGATGAAGAATTTGAGCAACTTGAAGCCTTATTTGCTAGAAGAGTACCTAAAGGATCGACATGAAGTAAGTATGAAGGAAAAACACCTTTTAGATATTTTGCATGTAATAAGATTGGTCATTTTGCATCTAGATGTCTTGAAAGTAATGCAAGATTTGAAGAAAGAGTTAAGAAATCATTTAAGCCTAATCAGAACAAATATAGATTCAAGAAAAGAAAACAATGCTACATAGCGGATGAGGAAGGAGTAAGTGATGACTCTGAGGATGAACTGGTAGCAAACTTTGCTAGTGGATCTGACAATGGAAAGGAATGGGTGTTCTATGCTTTAAAGGAAGATGAACCAAAACTGACTATCAAGAATGAAGAAAAGGCCCTGGAAGCAAAAGTTGAAGACAAGGATGAATGGGTAATTGATAGTGGATGTTCACATCATATGACTGGAGATAAAATAAAATTCCTGTCCTTGTAAGAATACAATGGTGGTCATCAGATTTGGGGATGACAAAGCATGTATGATGAAAGGTAGAGATATTATTTCTCTAGATGGAAAGCATAATACTAATAATGTCTATTATGTATAAGGTTTAAAGCATAATCTTTTAAGTGTTGGTCAATTGGTTGAAAAGGGATTCCAACTTTAGTTTAAAGATAGAAAATGCAAAATCATTAACAAAACTAGTTTGGAGATTGCAACTGGTACTCAGACTGGAGGTAATATCATTCACTTGAACACTGGTAATAAGACATGTTTGATTGCTCATATTGATGAGAGTTGGTTATGGCATAAGATATTGTGGCATGTTAATTTTGATTGTATTGTTAAGATCAGTTCAACAAAGGAAGTTAGAGATATACCTAAGATTATAAAGCCTCATAATCCGGTATGTAAGGAATGTCAATTGGGAAAGCAAGTTAGAACTTATTTTAAGAGAATACATGATAAATCTAATGATGTGCTTGATTTGATTCACATTGACTTATGTGGTCTAGCAAGGACTGGAAGCTTTCAAGGTGATAGATACTTCCTGCTAATAATTGATGATTATTCTAGAGTGACGTGGGTGACTTTTCTAAGGGAGAAGTTTGAAGATTTTGAGAAATTAAAGATCTTTAAAGCAAAGGTGGAAACATAAACTGGATTGAAAATCAAATGTTTGAGATCAGATCAAGGCGGTGAGTTCACATCTCATGAATTTAACAGTTATTGTGAGACAAATGGAATTAGGAGACAATTATCTGCACCCCAGATTCCTCAACAAAATGGAGTAGTGGAAAGGAAGAATAGAACCATTTTAGATGCCTCAAGAACCAGGATGATGGAAGCCAAATTTCCTCACATCTACTGGAGAGAAGAAGTGAGTACATCAGTCTACACATTCAATAGAGTTCACATCAAAGGTGAAACCAGTAAGACCCCTTATGAATTATGGTTTGGACATACACCTAATGTTAAATATTTTAGAATTTTTGGAAATAAATGTTATATCAAAAGGGATTATTCAACTGGGAAGTTTGATCCTAGATGGGATGAAGGGATATTTCTTGTATATTGAATTCAAAGCAAAGCATATAGATGTTATAACAAAAGGTTGCATAAAATTTTGGAGAGCACAAATGTGAAAGTGGATGAGAAACACATAAATCAATCTATATCATATGACAGGGAATCACAGTGGAAATGATCATAACTAAACCAATAATGCCTCAACCAACAAAAGACATTGAGACAGTTACACGAGCACAATCAAAAAATTCAACTGTGATTGATGATCAGAACAGTGAACTTGAAGTTTAGAAGACACCAAGGTATGTAAGATTTGTTAGGTCCAATATGGAAAGCTAATGTACTGGGAGGAGAGGGGTGAATCAGTACTTTGAAACTTTTCTTCAATAATAACTTTACTATTAAACATAAACTGAATATTGCTAAAACATAATATAAAGCTAAAACATATAAATAACATTCATACATGTTTCACTCCATAACACATATATTTTGGTTACGCAGAAACTCTTTGTTAGAGAGAAAAACTGCGGTGGGGATGGCACCCACAACTTCACTACTGCAATAATAAAGGTTGCTCGGTTAGAGATACATGTTTAGCTATTTCTAATAGCTTACCCTGTTAGGAGTATCAAGACATTTAGATCTACCTTGCTAAAGGATTTTACAACACTTATACTAAATGTTGTACCTGGTTAAAGGCTTTACAATTTATAGACTTTGTTAGAGTCTTTTACCCTGTTAAAGGTTTCTCTTACAACTCAAAATAATACAATCAAAATCTTTACAAAATATCTGCAACTTCACATCTGAAATGTTATAGCAGATTCTATGTGCTCAATATGAAATTACCTTGCTCATAGCATACCTCAGCAATTGATAAATCAACTCGGTAAAACCTTCTATTTACTTTGTTCCTTTACTGTTCTCTGAAATCTTTCTCGGTGGCCTCTGAATATCTCTATAAGCCGTAACAGTCACAACACATTGTGCTTTCTCATGATTTTGCCTTTCAACTTATCTATCACACATGTCTTGCTTCATACATTTTGATCCTTGTTTCATGTTGTATAAATAGATCTCTTATGACGGTGATCTGTTCATGTTTCGATCTTACAAACATGATTCATCGAATGAATAACCATACAAATTATTTCATTGGATAGATGTCCTCAAAATCATACAAAATCTTAAGGTACAATTTCCTACATGATAATGGTTCCCTGTTCCTCGATCTTGTAACACATTTCCACATATGTGTCCAGGTTCAATGAATCCGATAACACATTTCACTCGGTTCATATTAACTCAGTATACCATCTTTGCTGCTCGGTAGACATAAAACATTACTCAATAGATAGCTCGGTGTATACTAAACTCTATGACTTCTTTCCTTCTATAACCGACTGCTTTAGTGCTTACCGACTAAGTATTTCGGTAGTATTAACCGACTAGAGTATATAGGATGAATTTAGACATAAAAATAATGACAACTTAGTAAATAGTAACAAGATTAAATCATTCTGAAGATCAAATCATTGGAGATAGGAACAAGGGAGTTATGACAAGAAGAAGACTAGAAAATGAAGAGGTATGTCTTATTTCTCAAATTGAATTGGCATTTGTTATTGAAGCTTGTAAAGATAAACATTGGGTAAAGGCTATGGAAGATGAATTAGATCAGATAGAAAATAATGAGACTTGGAATTTAGTTCCCCGACCTAAAAATAAGAATGTTATTGGAACTAAATGGGTTTTTAGAAATAAAATAAATGAGGATGGTCAAGTTGTAAGAAACAAGGCTAGATTGGTTTGTAAATGATATTCTCAAACGAAAGGAATTGATTATGGTGAGACATTTTCACCTGTAGATAGAATTGAAGCTGTTAGACTATTTCTTGCCTATGCAGCATCCAAGAACTATAAGGTCTATCAAATGGATGTTAAATGTGCATTTTTGAATGGTGAACTTGAGGAAGATGTATACATTGAGCATCCTGAAGGATTTTCACTGACAGATGATAAAGATATGGTTTGCAGGTTAAGGAAAGCATTATATGGATTGAAACAAGCTCCTAGAGCTTGGTATGCAAGGTTGGTTAAATATCTTTTGAAGCTTGGTTTTACTAAAGGTAGTGCTCACAATAATTTATATTATAAGATCATTGATGATGATATTCTGATTATTGAAGTATTTGTTGATGATATTTTTTTGGAGGTGAAGATAAATTGTGCATGGAATTCTCTAATAATATGAAGAATGAATTTGAAATGTCAATGATTGGTGAGATGAGATTTTTCTTAGGTTTGTAGATTACTCAAACAAACAAAGGCATCTTTATTTGTCAAACTAAGTATCTAAGGGAATTGTTGAAAAAGTTTGGTATGGATAATTACAAATTGGTAAGTACTGCTATTGTAACAAGCAAAAAATTATCTATCAAAGACACATCTGCATCGATAAATTTGACAAGGTATAAGTCTATGATTGGTGGCTTGTTATATCTAACTCAGACTAGACTAGATATTATGAATGTACTAGGTGTTGTTTCAAGATATCAAAGTAATTCTAAAGAAAATCATGAATGTGCAGTAAAGAGGATATTTTGGTATTTGCAAGGAACAACAAAATATGGCTTATGGTATTCTAGAGATGATAACTTCACTTTATGTGCATATACAGATTTAGATTGGGCAGAAGATACTAATGATAGGAAGAGCACTTGTAGTGGAGCTTTCTTTCTTAGAAAGAAATTGGTTTCATGGATCAACAAAAATAGTCATGCATTTCTTTATCTACTGCAAAAGTTGAATATGTTGCAGCAACAATTAATTTCACTCAAGTCTTGTGGATGGAGCAAATGTTGAAGGATATCAAGGTAAATTATAGTGAACCGGTAGTTATCTATTGTGATAACTCTATAGCTATTGACATGTCTAAGAATCTGGTATTTCACACTAAGACTAAACACATATCAATAAAATATAACTTTCTGAAGGACAAGGTGGAAGAATAGGAAGTCAAATTAGTTTGTGTGAATGCTAAACAACAGATTGCATATATATTCACTAAACTGCTATCTAAGGAATCATTTGAGTATTTGAGAGATAGGTTAGGGGTATCTACCCCTCCGATTGAAACTTAATTGATGGAGCAAACCATCAGTCTGGTATGCATCATCAGCTTTATCCTTTGCTCTGGTTTGATGTAGTGGTGCTACTACTTAGGGGGAGTAGTCAGCTTTGAGATTCACATAATTTTAATATCTATGTCATATCTTTGGCATTGATGTCAAAGGGGGAGGGTTATATGTGAAAAACAATATTTATGAAAAAAGATTTAGATCAGTTTTAGATTGGACTCAAGGGGAGTTGTTGGGATTTTTTAGTTTTTCATTGTTATATCTTCTATGAGAAATGTTTGGCACTTCTTGGCACTTAGTTGTTTTCTTTTTCACGTCTAGTATTGCCATCAATGCCAAAGGGGGAGATTGTTGGCAATATGGAGGAATTGATTATGTGTTGCATTGATGTTTTGTCATTTATGTCAGCACTAGATGTTATGGTTGGTTACTGAGAGACAGGTTTTGGTTACTGGTAGAAGATCTTGTGTTATCGGTAAGGGTTTAAGGTTTTACCGACAAATCTTTTACTAAGAATCTTTGACATAATGTATAAGTGGTGTTGGTGTGACTTCTAGATGGAATTCAGGATGCAGAAGGAGATCATTTATTGTGCCTTGATTGGTTGGAGACATCACTTTGGTGTGGTGGACTCAGATTAGGTCCAATACCTATCTAGGTTATGGAGTGGTATCATGTTAATGTGTTCTCTACACATTACTCAGATGATTTATGGATTGGCTAAATATTGTTTTGGTCTTAAGCCGACATGGCATATCATTGTAATATGGATGTATGTAATGATCTTATTGTAATATCTTTTAGGTGGCCGACCTAATTGGTTTAGGCCTTAGGGTTTGTATAAATCAATGTAAGATCTCATTGTAGGTCATGGTACGAGAATGAAATATATGTCATGGTCATGGAATGAAATATCATATGCGAAGGAGATCTGGTTGATCATAGGTGATCGAATTGGGTTTAAGTAAGAGGTCAAAGGTCTCTGGTATTGAGCTTGACCGGGACTGTAATCAGACATGGTAGATGCTATCTTTGGCAGTTCATTCTTTTGGATTATTGTCCAATTATCATGAGGTGGTTATAACCTCTCTATAGTCAGTAAGATTCCTTTGTAATGAACAGTACACTCTAGGTAGTGTGGCAACCTGCATGTGCAGGCCCCTTATTGTATCATGTACTTTCTGCATAAGTATCATTTGACTATGGGTAGGCTTCCCACCGTGGTTTTTCCCTTTACCGGGTTTTCCATGTACAAATCATGGTGTTATGTGGTATGGTTGCATTGTGTTAATTCCCTATTTCATTCTTAAGTTTTATTGCTTACCAGTATCTGTTTCTGCTATTCCGGTATTCAATGTTTGCTCTGGTTAAAAGTTATAAAGTGGTTTGATTAATATAATCTATTGGCAATAGATTCAACCCCCCTTTCAGTTGTCCATTGGTTATCCTAACATATTAAAGGTAGATTCAGTTCATTTCTAAATCTAATAGAGTTGATTTTTCTTAAAAGGTGGAATGGCCAAGAAAATAGGTTAAAAGATGAACTTACAAACCATATGGTTGAGTTGTTTGGAAATGACACTTTCGACAAAACCAAACTCGTTGAAAAAGATGGCACATATCTAAAGTATGTGAGGGACCAGTACAAGACACATTTAGAGAAGAATGTAAAGTACAAGCATCCCCCATGATTCTAGAGAGGGAGTGGAAGGACCTGATTTTGGATGCAAAGGAGAGAATTGAAAAGAAAAAAGGAAATACACCACCAAACACCAGAAGAAGGTATGTGATACTATTAAGAATATAAGTATGTACTAATTACTCTTTATATTTATATAATCTAACATATTTCAAACTTTTCATAGATAGAGTGACACATCAAAAGCAACCAAGGCAAGACAAGAAAAGCATGGGAAACACAGACTCGACTCTAGTGGTTATATGAAACTTTCCACATGAATTGTAAGTATTAGTAAATGAAATATCGCATCAAAATATTTATAAATTACAAACAATTATTTTTTTGATCAAACAATACAAGAAAAATTCACGATACTAAGAAAAAATGTAGGGCTCTGAATTCAATAGAGAGCCAACAAAATATGACATGAGAATTGCCTACCAGTAAGGCTATACAACCGTGCATGAATGGCTACAAGAATTGAGTGGGCAAACACAATATTCTGGTGCATCCCTCACACAGGTAAATAAGCTATATGAAAATAATTTCAAATTGATTACTTTACCAATAATTTATTTGATGTTAAGTTCCAACATAAATTGAATTTATTTGTTTTAATCAAGCAAGCAATTATAACAATGCGCATGACATTGGAATGCAACCAAGTGGAGCATGATCTGGGTAGACAACATCAACAATTATAACAATGTAGTCGGTAGTGACCAAGTGGAGCATGATCTGGGTAGACAACATCAGGAAGTGATGTTCCCCAGTCAGGTAAAGAGGACCACTTTTATTCCTTTAAACATATTTAATTGCAATTGGTGTACCGATTAATGTAACCTTTCATATTTCAACTCTAGAGGATCTAGAGGGTGTTCATCATGTTTAGGTTGAGGCTAGACAAAATGATTTTGAATATGATGTGGCCCTATCAAGTAAAAGAGTGCCACAGTTATGTTCTTTAAATTCATGAAATACTTGTAACAAAAATAAAAAATAATTTGAATTTAACCCATTTCTTTGTTATTGCAGAGGACCCATGTTTGTATCGGTGTCCTCATCCTTAGAAGAGGACTAGGCATGCATTGAGATCATGAGTAGAGGGAAGAACAACTGAAGATGGGGGAAATGATGAAGAAAACGGTGTTCCACTTAGACTTTACATAGCTTTAAAAAAAAATAAAAAAGATGATTGTTATCTACATTATTTGATAATGACTGATTTTTATGTGTTAATGAATGTAATTATGTGCTAATGAATGTTCATGAATGATATGTGTTAATTAATATTGATAAATGTTGCGTGTTAATGAGTGTTAATGGATATTATGTGTTATTTAATGTTATGTGATAATGAATGAATGTTATGTTTTATTGATGGATGAAACAATGATTGAATGCTAGA
This sequence comes from Cryptomeria japonica, assembly GCF_030272615.1. Taxonomy (NCBI): domain Eukaryota; kingdom Viridiplantae; phylum Streptophyta; class Pinopsida; order Cupressales; family Cupressaceae; genus Cryptomeria; species Cryptomeria japonica. Next base: position 610,409,967 of record NC_081415.1, on the reverse strand, counting down.
TGTTAACGGGGAATTTAGAGTGATGTTAGGGGGGGGGGAGGGGCCAAATGAGGTTCCACCTTCACGTGGTTGGCCCTATTAAGTAGAGAATATTAAACTATTCTCAAAACCAAGCGAAGCTCAATAAGATAACACACTTTTCAAAATTTCATTATGTTGCACAGTTAGTCTTATTGAATAATGTATATTGAATCTTAATTGCAGGGTCCAATAGAGCCAACACAAACAACACCACAAGTAAGTGGTTTGTTTTTTATGTTTTTTTTTTCATGATAATTTGGGAAGGTTCATCTGCAGTGTTATGTGTAACTGTGAAGGTGAGAAATTTATATTTGTTGTGTTCTGACATTTATTTTTTGTTCTAGGTGGATGATTTGGAAGAGGTCAATGATTACTATAAAAACATGGGTCGCTTTGATGAACTCATATCCGTGTTTGTGATGAGCAGCAACACTGGAATGAACTTACATATTTATATATTCAAGATAATGAATATGATAATGCTGCCACTACTATCATGAACCATTATTTAGAGGCATGAGATCATATACAATTCAAAGATGTAATTAAAGTGGCCAATTTTGAATTGTACTACAAAGTTGTACACTTTTATTTGCAAGAACACCCAGATCTTATTAATGACCTCTTGAATGTCTTTGCCCTTATGGTAGGCCACACACGAGTGGTTGACATCATGCGTAAGGTATGGCTCTCAACTCTTTTATTTTGTTACTGTTTTTAGGATTACTGAGATGTCTTTTACTTGGGTATTAAGTTTTTCTAGATGTTCTCTTTAGAAGCTATTTGGTTTGGAAAAATTTCATGAGTATCTTTTGTTCTGTTGTATTTGTTATCCACGCTAAACATCTTTGTCTTGTGAAGCCACACATGGTTGCAATACAAAGCAACAATGTAGCTTCTGTTAATGAGTCTTTGAATGAAATTTATGTATAAGAGGAAGATTATGATAGGCTTCGAGAATCTATAGATATGCACGATAACTTTGATTAGATAGGGCTTTCTTAGAGGGTGAGAGGAACTTCTATATTGGTTCTTTCATTTAAGTTAAAGTGGGATGTAATTTAGCATTTTAATAGTTTTCTAAAGATCTTCAATTTCAATTAGGTTGAGAAACATTAACTTCTTGAATTCCGGTTAAAGGCTTTTCTATAGCGAATTTTCAAAAAACTAGTGACCCTTCGAGGAGGCAAATGGTTCTTGAATTCTGTCTGGTTATATTTATTGCTTGCTGAAAATTATGAAATGCTTACTTATAAATGTTTATGAAGTTGTGCCTATATAAATTAAAATTATGATTCCATGATGAAGATTGCTTCCGAAAATACCTGATTTAATTATATCAGATCAACAACAAACCAGTGCCTTCATCCCTTACTGATTTCATACTATTTCAAATTGAAGATCCTACGTATAACCACAGAGACAGTTTTAATAACTTGTTTTGAAAACAAGACCATCACATCAAAATCATCTATATGGATTGTAACTGAAATATAAAATGTGGTTAGTCTTATTGAATTTTAACTTTGCCCTGAAAGACCAATAAGACAATTTGAAACTTGCCAACCAACCTTTCAAACTGATGCTCAAATTGGAAATTAGTCTCAATCACAATAGCATAAGATAACACATTGACGCAATCTAATAAAATAGATTTATCACAAGGAACTAATTAATCAATTAAAAAGCATATACCATTCAGAATGAAGAACATTTGAAATTTATATTGAAAATAGATAATCAAACTAGTTGATTTCAATATGTATCATCCATCAACTTTGATATTTCCAGAAAACAAACTACACAAGTGTTGTACAAAATTGTCTTGATAAGATCATAAAACTTGAGGTATCTCCCCCACTTTTTCTAAAAGATCCTCCATTTATAGATGAGGATTCAATGTGAAAGTGAAAGGGCATACCCTTTCATTAAAACAAAAACTAACAAAAACTAACAAAAACTAACTAAAAACTAACTTCCTAAAAACTGTCTTTACAATATGAACATATCATAAAAACATAAAAAAACATTACTCTGGGCTCCAACTTAGGCATCAGGTTTGGTCTCTCAACATCTTGCCGCACTTCTGGATATGCTCCAAGTACTTCTCTGACTTATATGTGTCTGCATCATGGATGATATCCCTAACAATGACTTCTAGTGTGACAAAGTTTTCCATCTGTTTCACAGTCTCTTTCAATTCAATTCCATCAATTTGGGAAATATCAAGGGCAACATTAAGAAGGCTATGACATTCTGAGATCCATACATCTTTATCCTTTATCTCTCTCTCTCTCTTCTAATCAATTAACTCTGGGAAACCATGTTGAACAATGTCTTTGCATTCATCATATTCAAAATGTAATTCTTCATCAAATTTATTGTGTTTAGCCAACAACCTCTTTATTTTTTCAATTTCTTTTGTTTCCACTTTGGTCATTGTTTTATCATGCAACCTTGTTCCCAATCTATTTTAAATTCTATTGTGTGAAACTGCATTGTCCATGTTCTTTTGAAGTACTGTCCAGAATTCTTTCAGAAAGCCTTGTAAAACCTCAACTCTTTTAGTTAGTAATACACCAGTAGTATCTGCCCTCACAATTTGCATCTATTTTAATATCCTTTTATTTTCTTGATGCAACTCACATTTTTTCTTCCATTGGAACCTATTGCCCACTTCTCCTTAGCGTTTCTTCATACAACGCCTTGTACTAGTTCCTCTCCCCAACCTCTGTAAGCAGTTTCCTCTTCTTTTGAGGGGTCATTGTGGTTATTTCTGTATCAATTTCCTCTTTTAATTTCTTTAACAACTCAACCTCATTATCAGGCATTATGTTGGGAATAGACTCCTCAATTTATTCCCTTTAAAATTGTACAAGAATTATTTAAATTCTTTGGAATGAATAAAAACATCATCAGCAACAAAAGAAAAAAACTCCTCTAGCTGAGAGTCAACATGAACTTCTAATGCTATCTCTATTTGATCCTGCATGTCTGGATGTTCTTCCTCCTCTGGCACTCGCCATCTAGAGACACCTGCATTTTCATTAGATTCACTTTTTGCCTCCTCCTCCTCAGTTTCAATTGTGTGGAGTCTTCGTCTATTTTCTGCCAGTTCATTATTCAATTGATCAATTACCTCTTTGGCCTCTGCATCCTCCATGTTTCTGAAGATATCTTCAGCCTATATACTGACATGCACATAACCTCCCAAGTTCTACCTCTTCTTGCAAGAGTGAATGTATCCTTTAGAATCATAGTTTTTCTTGGCATAATGCTCAAACATATTGTATTCTTCTATTAGCTTCTTATCAATTATTTCATAAGCTTTGGTTGACACTATAGTGAAATCACCAAAACTCAGTGTCCCAAGCACAAAGGCTTGCTTATGCATATCTGCAAAATGTTTAGCATTGGACACACTCAATTGCCTCACAATATCTAGATAAGCTATTCTGTATGGTACTAGTTTTGGCAGCATGTAGGGGCTCCCCTCAAATACATATACTCTAAAACATGTAAAATCCTTATTCACAAACTAGTCCCTCCGGTTATGATCAACAATGTGTCTTTCATCATAATCTCTGGGTATTAGGAACCTCTTGATCTCGTCAGAGATAGACCCTTCACATGAAATCCCATACATTTAGTATAATGGCATCACAATAAGTTCTTTAAACTTAATATAGTTGGACCTCATATATCGAGAATCCCAAATAGATGTCCACAATTGGATGGGCTGCTCCACACCTTCCCTGTTCATGGTATTTAATTTTAGGCCCTCAGGCTAAAAACCCTTTACATATCCATAAAATAACAATAGATGCATCAATAGTGAATAAAATTTGAAATTGGGATGAGTATCATCCCTAAGGTTTAAAAAACCTTCGTGCAACCTCTCCACCATATATGTTGCATAGTCAAAAGGCCTAGGTTCATACATTTGTATATCGTAGGCTAACACTAGCAGCCCAGTGCTTGCCAGATCAGGAACCTCCACCTCTCCTACTTTCCCACATGACATATATGTGTACTGCAAGTAGTGTTTGAAAAAATCAATGTTGAATGGTGGCTCATCTTCCTTTGTTAATTTTCCCGCCTGCCTCTTGTGAATGGCAAATTTCCAACCGGTATATGTAGTGTCCATTCTGAGGTATTCTTCCTCCAACTCCCCAAAGGACAAGAGATTATCAAGACTGGGGTCTAAATTGAAAACCTCATTTATGGTACCCACAAAAAATCTAATAAATGCTTCCCCATTTGGGAGCTGAATGCACCTCTTCACCGAATTATAATTCCTCACCAAAACCTCTAGCAATCTTATGTTTACAAGAACATTGGGGACTGTTAGCTTACCTAAATTTGTCATCCAAGGATTACAGAGCGACATCTCCTTGCTCCTTCTCAAATAGTGGAACATAAACAATTCATGTCCGCTTACCTTGGTTAGAAAATCTTCAAACTCTCTGAAATTATCTTCTAATTAGTCTCTCCCCGACAGGTGCTGCTTCAACCTTCTGGATTTTGGGCCAGTTGCCTACATTTGGTCTATCATATCTTGGTTTAACCTCCTAACTGGAGGTACCTCTTTAGTTTTTCCTTTCTTCACCTTGGAGTCAGGGCTCTTGGCCACCCTCTTATTTCCTATGGAATTTGAAGCTTCCATTTTTGCAATTACAATCCTCTCCTCTATTTTTAAAAGGAGCAATGTGTTCTATCTGTGTATTCTTATTTCACTAATGTAGTATTTAGACAAGGCAATTTCTAGTTCTTCCGTATTCTTTTGCAATAATGAACTTCTCATAAAATTTGCCTCATGCAAATCATAGATGCATCTACTACAAGTATTAAATAGAATATTTTTAAAAATTTTAGTTTTGAATTCTGATATGACAACGACTCGTCGGCATATGTCTCCGCGATGAATATTTCCCTTTTTTTGGTCTTTGAACAACCCTTTATCTGATTTGACATCTTACTTTCTCTTATTGGGATACCCTAAGCTGATGACTCCTTTTCCTCCTCATCAGTATATCTCAAATCGATATTCTCATCAGATGTTGGGTGAGCTCATTTAGCATTATCATGATAGGCATTGTTTCCTCGATGGGCTTCACCATCAGCATAGCTCTTCCCGATGCAACTGACTTCATCTCCTTGAGTCTTCTCGATAGTGTCTTCACTCCGCTCAATCAGTCTGCTCCTTCATCAGGTATTGGGGTAATTCAAAATGAAACATATCGATAAGAAAAGTCTTCCTGATAGAGTATGTTCCATCGGTATATGTTTCACCAATGATTTCTTCAAGTGTCGAGGTGGCTCAAAGTAACACATACCAATCACTTTGGTTATACTGATGAAACCGGTTTCATCACCATGAGTCTTCCCGATAGTGTCTTCGCTCCACTCAATCAGTCTGCTCCTTCATCGAGAATCAGGGTAATCCGAAAACATACCGATAAGCAAAGTCTTCCCGATAGAGTATGTTCCATCGGTATATGTTTCACCAATTATTTAATCGAGCATCGGGGTGGCTCAAACTAACACATACTGATCGCTTTGGTTATACCGATGCAACAGGCTTCATCGCCATGAGTCTTCCCAATAGTGTCTTTGCTCTGCTCAATTAGTCTACTCCTTCATTGGGTATTGGGGTAATCTGAAATGAAACATACCGATAAGCAAAGTCTTCCCGACGAGTATGTTCCATTGGTATACGTTTCACCGATAATTTCTTCGGGATTCGGGGTGGCTCAAAGTAACACATACCAATCACTTTGGTTATACCGACGGACTCTTCTTTTCACCACTCTTATTGGTATAAGTCTTACCGATAGCCTCATTGGCTATCGGCAAGACAATTCTCCACTGCTGCCACTAGTGTTTACTATGCCGATGGGTCATATATTGGTATAGTTTTTGCTGATGTATCAATTCTCCTCAACTTTGGTCCTTGATCAGTATAACTTCTGCCAATGAGTACAACTCCGGCTTGCTACGCTCTCTCATCGATATATGGTATCCTGATGCAAAATTGGTCTTTGTTAGTTTAAGTGCCCTCATCGGTATAACTTATACCGATAATGTGAAATTTCAATCATTTTCAACTCCTTCTTTAAGTTGCAAAAATTGATAATGGATTTAATACAATCTGAACAAAAACTCTGTTCTGCATGGGAGCTTTATCCTTTCTGATAATTACTTGTGCACTTTGATCAATCCCAAGAACCTGTTTTCTAGGCCTCCTCACCTCAAAAGGAAACCCAGAGTGCTTCATCTTGTATCAATGCCACCCTCAAAATACCCACCTGATGGTTGAATCTTTGGAGAGAAGTCACAAATGGATGGAGATTTTCACTACAAGATTGCACCTACACATAAAACACAATAGTAACTATTCTTATGGAAAAAGTGCTCAATATATAAAAGAAAATTATAGAAAAATAGGATTTTTAAGAGCATAATTAATTTGAAAAATTATGTGCTAACATGTTGCACTGTCTAAAAAGGATAATCTTTACAAAGATGCAATGGAAACTAGTTCTCAATCAGGTGATCGTGAACCTGTAGAGGAATTGCTCGTGTATTTTGTGGAACAGGTATACAATTGGTAAAACATATAGTTGGTTGTTCTCTCTTACAGGCTAAAGTATGTTTAGAATTTTCAAATGTTTGTATTGGGGCATTGAAATGGGGCTTACTTTTGCATTTGGAACTATAGGGAAAGAAAGAATGCTTTGCTTCATGCTTGTTCATATGCTATGACTTGATTAGACTAGATGTGTCTTTGGAACTTGCCTGGATGAATAATATGATTGAATTTGTTTCTTGATATACTCTAATGATTCTGTGAATATTTTAAGTTTATCTTTAATAAATGTTTTAAATCTTCTGCAAAAATAAATATGTGCCTATTTTGTTTACAGAATATGTATGCTTAGCTTCTTCCCCTTGCTTTTCCATCACCTCCAATGGCTTGCATGGGAGTGGTCATGGGAGGTTGCTTTCAGCAAGGTATGAGTGGAATGGGATTGCCTCCCATGCCAACTTATGGTATGCAACATATGGGTGGCTATTGAAGGGATTGAAGAACTTAACATGGGACACAATTCTTCAATCATACATGGTTTTTTGAGGCTGGTCTTCGAGTGGAATGATTAGATTGTCAAATTGTTTTTGTATGCGGGAAAAGTGGTGCAATGGAACAAAAATTACAAAATCATGACTAGTCCACACACCAATGAGACTTTTGGTGCAAGTTATGGAGCTATATGGAATAGCTCAACTTCCCAAGGGATGTTCCATTGTTCTCTATCTCATAAGACCCCTTAAGCCAATTCCTTTGCTCTCAAATCACTGAGCAAAGTGACTTAGGGATGACAATCATGAGAATGAGGGATGCTTTTGATCTATCTAACATGAATGCAATCCTAATGTGCATGCTATTAAAAGATGAACTAATTAGCATGCATATGATGATAAGATGAAAGGATTAGTAACAAGACTATCCTAGCATACTGTAATGAGTTAGTGTCATATGACCATGATTATACAAATAAAGATGATTTAATTATTTCTATCAAAGAGAGGTTAAATTCTATATAAAAATGATTAAGATGCTTAGTAAAATGTCTATAAATTTTATGCTAAAGACTTGATTGTGTTGAAGAAGGAATGGGCTCTATTTATAGGAAAAATAGGGAAATGAAGGGTCAAGATTGGATGATCCTATCAAGGGTCAAGATTGAAAGTTATCAATCCATGTTTAAAATTCTCACCAATGAAATGGTGACAATTGTCAACAAGAGACTTCTTGAGAGGAGATGTAAGAAGCATTAAATGCTTGAGAAGACCTCATTGTTACCCTAGGGGGTAAGGGTTAAGGTTAGGTTAAGATTACCTTTTGCATAAAAACTTTTACCCAAAGGATAAACTCTTGTGCAGGGGTTAAGGAGATAACCAAGAGTGAAGCCATGAATTCTTGATGAGACCCCTAGGTTAGATGAAGGTTGAGTTTAGGTAAAAAGTCTCTAACCATGCCAAAAGGGTGAGTTAACCATTAATGTTTTGGAAGACCTTGGCGACAAATTTGTAAGAGTCCTTCCAAATTTGGGGGGAACTCAACAAGTTAGCTTGTTGAAGGCATAAAGGCTTTAATGCCTTTGGAAGACTTTACTCTAAATTTGAGAAGTGACATCCTCAAATTTAGGGAAAGTGGATAATTGAAGGGTTTAGGCTAATTGATTAGGATTAGATAGGTTCTAGAAGAATCTCGAAAGAGGGTTAGGAGGAAAGTGGGAGATGTAGGAGAATGCAAGTGGATGGAGGATAATTTTAATTAAAATAAATTACTTTATTTCAACAAAATAGATGCAAGTGGGAGATTTAAATAAATTAGATTTATTTATTTGAAGTGAATAATTTAATTAAATGTAAATTTAATTAAAAGGAGAGAGAAGAGATTTAATTAAATAAAATGATTTATTCAATTAAATGACATGAAAGGCTTAGGTGAATTTAAATAAATAAATTGAATAATTTATTTAATCAAATAGAGGAATGTGAATGATTTAATTAAATTAGATTTAACTAAATAGAGGAATGAGAATAAAATGAACATTAAATATTCATTTAGGAAAGTGGTCATTTTTATACGTCTACAGTTTTTAATGTCATTTGGTTGGTTGATACAATTTTTTTCATCCACCAAGCATCCGACACTTGAACCGTTGCATGCTTAGATTGTCAAATTATTTTTATTGATGTTTGGTTAGTTGATACAGAATAATGAATCTTTAGTATGATCATATTAATCAATTAGTTTAAATATTTCCATCCACCAAGCATCTAATGAGGACGTTGTATGTCCGACAACATCCTCATCAGATAAGTAGTGAGGGGACCATTAGAATTCCGATGCCTGAACCGTTGCACATACAACATCCTCATCGGTGCAGATGCCCTGGTTGCCTTTGACATCGTCAAAAGTCCAATGCACCCCCATGAAACATTTGACGAGGATTTTGTATATCTGACGACATTCTCACCAAATGGGCAGTCATGTTCACCATTGGAATTCTGATGACTTATCGAGTTTTACCGACGGCTAAGTGCAGTCATGGTTGTCATCGGAAGAGTCTTCGATGGCGTCAAAATTTTGACGGTCTTGAGCACCATCGGAATGTCCAACTACAAGTTTTCGATGACATTGCTCGTCAGCAGTCCGATGAATTATAAACAAAATTCCAACGAACTGTCATTGGAATTGAGCCCCAAATGTACTAGTGTGAGAAGTTTCATTATTAGGTTAATTGTTTGAGGGATATGGTATAGATTTTTGTTGAGAAACCTTAGGAGATGGAGGTAACATGTGGGCCATTGCTAGACAAGAGTTCATAATTTTGATCATGCTTGGTAATGACATCTAGTTTCTCCTTCAGTGAATCATTAGGATATTCAATTTCAATAACACCATTATCAAGGAGGTCGTGAATTTTATGTTTTTACTCCATGCACTTTTAAGTCTTAATTTTGTTATGTCTATGATATAATTACTCAAAAATTCACATCCCCATGTGGTCTTGTTAGGCAATATGATACGATTGTTCTCAAGAAGCTCTTTCAAAGATAACTCAATAGATTGCCCCAAAGGTGTAAACTATCTATCTAAGGGATACTTGGAGGAAATGTCTTTTTGTATTGGTGAAGGTGTCTTGTGATCTTGCTTGAGATTTGACTTTTGATTTTCAATTACTTGTTCCACCTTATAGATTCATTTTAACATTCCTTGAAGTTTGTTGTTCTTGATATCATGAAATTGTATCTCAAGAGGGGTCATTGAATATTTTTGTTGGACTTAAATGTCATATATTTCTCTCTTGAGATCTTGAATTTTTTGGGCCAAGATAGCTATAGAGATTTATGATAGCTCTGATCTTTGACCTAGGACAATGTATGTGATTATAGATGGAGTGCAAACCCTAAAAAATGTGGACTCAACTATATGATAGGAAAGTGATGTACAACTAAATCCTAAATGGGATATGAGGATGAATAATGTTTGATGCAAGGACTAAGGATACTCTAGGTCTGAAAAGATTTACAAATGTGAGGTTTGACTTGTGCTATGATGGATAAACAAAATGATAAGTGAAAAAAAAGGCATGCTATGATAGGATATGATGAAATCCAAGCGGAATACCAACTCAAAGAAACTTATAGGTTCCCTAACTCAAGGAAGATGCACCTCAAGTGATAAGGGTGATTGATGATCAAAAGTTTATGTCAGACCTAAGACGAGAAACCCTAAGTGCAAGCTATGTTTTTGGTTTTTTTGAAATTTTGATTGAAGTATGCAAGAAGTGGGATTATGTCCTAAAGGGAGATGGGAATGTGCAAGAATTTTGGTTTGACCTAATGAAGGTATCTAAGGATCAAGGATGTGTCCTAAGAAAATGACGTAAGGCTATACAATGATTATGGGTATGATCCAAGGGAATGATGCAAGGGTATAACCTAATGGTGGTATGCAAATGCTTGACTTAATGGTGGAACCTAAGGACGTGATGCAAGGATAAGACCTAAAGGAAGTATGCAAGGGTATGATCTAAGAGTGGCATGCAAGGTTCTAAAGGTGTGATTATGCGACTATGCAAGAACCTAAAATATTAGACCTGGAAATGATGTCTCAAGATATTTAAAATGCTTGTTTTGAGAAAATAGGTTCAATGTTTCAATGACAATGTTGTTTTGCAAAGTTTTCGTTTTACCATGTGGATGGGTACTTGAAAGTTTAGACCAAGGTTTTTATAAAGTTTTTCAATTTCAAGTGTGGTGTTGATTGTAAAATGTTCTTGTTTGTTTTTCACACTTGGAAAACATGACAAGCACAATGTTTGTTTGATTTTAAAATAAAAGCACAATCAAGCACAATCCTAAGGCTGGCTAGGACAATAGCTGTTGGATCTCACTTGGGTTTCCCCAACTACTCTTTCTCAGAGTGGATACTTAGATGCTTGACCCTATTGGCTCCAATCCATGACACTCACTTCTTCGGGGAAACAAAGCATCAATCCCCATGAAAAATCCCCATGGTGAACTTTGTATCTCTACTAAGAACCGTAAGGATGTGAGATGGCATCAGAGGTCCGACCTCTTATACCAATAACTAGAAGGATTTTGGATTCTAAAAAAAAGGGCTTTTAGTAAGGAAATCCATTCAGGTGGCCATACATGTGGCATTTTGCTCAAATTAATGATGTTGGCATATGATGAACCTGTATGATGACTATGATGATAATGTATGTTGTCATTGATGTCAATAAGTACAGGTGAACCAGTATTAAGATTGGAAGAAGTTGTTATTGATGTTCAAGTTGGAGAAATGGTATGAAGAGGAGTAGTGAACCAGTGTTAGGGTTTCACTAAGTGTGACTACCAGTTGGTAGTCTCAGCTCTAGGGTTTCCGGTTTGGCAATCTAGCTTGTGCGATGCAACCGGTGACACTCTGTGATGAGTTAGCTAAGAAATAAGGATGAGATCAAGATGCCACATTAGTTTTGTGCATGTGAAGGATTTCCTTGAGGATCTTGCATATGAAGATCGATTGCATTAAATGTCTACCTCGGGAATGAACATTCTTCTTAGCGGTATGTGAAGAGAGTGTGATGGGTTACTGATTTCTATGTGCGGTGAAGAATGGACGATGCAGAATGACTTGTGATTTGTTTGAGATTGTTTTATTCTATGCAAAGTGTTTGAATGGTCAGGATTGGACCACTTGTAATTGTAAACCTAAAGTGTATAGGGTTTAGGGCTTATGCTACCGACCTAATTGTTGTCTATAAGGTCGATGAGTTTTGGTATTGCAAGTGTTGGAAAATGTTGTGTTTGTGTCTGGATATTGTGATACTTGCCAAACCAGAGTGTGAAACCTTCAGAGTGTGATTGCAGAGGAGAGGAGCCAAAAAGGAAATGCCTTAGCAAGTAGTGCTGTTATCAGATCAAAGCTTTACCTTTTGACTTCTAACCATTTCAACAGAAGGAAAATCCCTTGACCGGGTAGCTTTAATAGGCTTGTTGTAAATCCTCTAACCAGGTGACTCAAGTTCATTGAGTTCTTTAAATCCTCTAGTGAGGTAACCTTTAACAAGGTATATAGCCATCCCTTAACTAGGTGATCATTAACAGGATCGGTTCCTAATAGAACCTTATTGTAAAGTCTTTAACCGGACTAGGCTCCTAACCGAGCGGACTTCAAAAGAGTTCAAAACAAGCTTGTGGGTATTCATCCCCACCGTGGTTTTTCCATTTGGGTTTCCATGTAAAAAATCTGTGTGTTATGAGTTGTGCATTTTTCATGTGATAATTGAGTATTCTTTGTTTAGGTGATTATGCATGCAGAGCTAATAGTTATGGTATTACTGATACAATACATGCATATGTATATTTGTGAAGTAGTTATTAAGTGTTGAATGATATTTGAAGTATTCAGTTTTACTGGTTTAGATGTCTGAAGTCTTACTGTGTTTAACCGGTATTGCCATGGTTAAGTTCAGTGATGAAGACAACCAATTATCATTGTTCTAACTTGATAAGTTGTTGAGAAGTTTTTGTCTGTATTGATTCACCCCCCTCTCAGGACTAGTTAGGGTATTTATTGTTCATCATTATTCATCAAATGAGGCCTCCCATCTGTTGCGGGTTTTTACGCATTACACAGATGCTAAGGGAGACATACGTCGGTATGACACATCAACACTTGTTGCGTGCAAGTTTCCTCACAACCATTTATTTATAGTGGCTTGGATGGGCTTGGCCTTAGTCTCGTTACCACTTGGGTCATTCCCTCTCACATAGCCTTAAGGGCTTCTTGAGAGGCAGGCCCTCTAAAAGGTAAATTGAAAAGAGCCTATTGCTGAAGACACAAAAGACACTGGTTAATTTTAAAGCACCAATTGAAGTGTGATTTAATCTAAAAATCAAACAATTAGTTTCAAATCACAAATTCTTTGACATGCGTCCTGCATCAAATACCATTAGTAGTTTTAAGAGATGATCTTTGACCAACAAAAATGGATACCTTGCACAAGATAAAATTCAAAAGATTAGCCCTCGAAATAAAAAAGTCAATCAAAAAGACGCTACCCATACTAAGAACACACGAACAAGATAAGCTAACAAATCTAATAAAAATTAAATCTAATTAATATAAATAAAATCTAATTTAACAAAAATCTAAATCTAATAACAAAATCAAACTTTAAATCTAATTAACAAAAGGTTGGGCTGAGATCTCTATAAGGTGATGGATACGCCCTACGGAAGTGAATGAAGAATGAAGGTAGTTCCTATATGTCGAACACATTTTGTAAAGTCCCTGAAAGACACTCGACTTTTGTGTCAAGCTCCCTTTGTTTCTGTTAAGCTCCCTTTGTTTCTGTTTGCCACTAGACATTTCTAACCGATAGCTAAGGCTCGATCATCCAAACATAATTTCGTTAGCTCAATCCATTCCTTTAAGAAATAAAATCTAAACTAATCTAAATAACAAAATAAAAATCTAATTACTTAAAATTAAGTACATTTAAAAAAAAAACCTGAAATTAAATCTACATTTAAAAACTAAAACTAAATTAAAAACTTAAACTAAAACTAAATTATAAAAAAAAAAACTAAATTAAAAATAAAAAAAAGAAAAAAGCTACATTAAAAACTGAAAAAGAAAACTAAATAAAAAACTAAAAACTAAAAACTAAACCTAATTAGAAAAATTAAAACCAAACTAAAAAGTAATATAAAGAAAAGACCGAAAGTAGACTTTCAAGCTAAAGACTAAATCAAGGCCCATGTTAAAGTGGGCTGCAAATTTTAAACGATGCAAGCATAACCTGGTCAGAGACTGTAATTATTGCAGGATACGTCTAAAACGGATTTTGTTTGAAATGAATCTTGTAGACACTATGGGCTGGCAGGTGTGCATGTAAGATGTTTTGCAGAGAGGATGTTGTTAAATGTTTTTTTTTTTGAATTTTCTAGGAACGTATTTGAACTGCAAAGAAAACTTTACCATTCATATAAAAAAATCAAGGTAGGAACTCGACAAAATATATTAGCATGGACAAGGCATGAAGATAAAAAATGTGGAGATACGCTGTTGTTCACAGAATGCTAAAAACGTGATAGATCTTGCTAACAAAAAAACTGTGGAAGATTAACCAAGTACGTAGGATGTTTTTTTTTTAAGAATCAACATGGAATATGAACTGGTTGGAGCATACAACTCGTTATTATTTTCAGATGCGCAAGCTTAAAGACTTCTTTTAACATGCCCAAAAATGTCAAAAAAGATCAACCATGAATGTGATGATTGCTGGATATGCATGTGATGGATTTATTAAAAATGTTTTTAACCAGATCTATGAACAAAATAGATCAGAATGCAAACACAGACAAAACTTCAAATGAAATAAGAAATCCCACAAACAAATCTGCAAACAAAATAGATTAGAATGTTAAACTTCTAACAAGCGAAAACCAAACAACAAAAAGGACAAGTGTATGTCCCAGCGGGAATGCCAAATGTAGATGAGAAAATCAAATCTAAGATCTTATGGGAGAAGATTCAGATGATTCAACATCAAACAATGAAGTTTTCCTGCAAATCACACACATGCATGCTATGATGAAACTACTCCATTGCACTCCTTAAATCAAGGTCTTGTGTTTTTAATATTTTTTTCCTCTCAGAAGCATGCACAAGTAGCTATGATTTATTGGAGATTTAAAATGGAAAGCGGAATAGGCAATGAAAATGAAGAAAGTTTTTTGAAATACAAGAACACAAAAATGAGCTAATTGCTAAGTTGCTAGATTGCTAGATGGCTAGATGACCTCAAATGAGAGAGGGGGAAGGGTTAAATAGAAGTCCTCAAGGGTGGATCTAAGCTGTAGGGCGAATGTGGAATAAAAATTGGATTGGAGATTTTAGTGTTTATCCCACATGCATTAGGTGAGTGTAATAGATGGATATGAAAAATGATAAATAGGGAACGAATTGGGTATGCAAGAGATTTAAAAAATGTTTTAATAATATAATATATTAATGGATTAGTGGAGAATAAATGAATATATGGATTTTAATGAATAATGATAAAAAATAGAATGATATTATGGATGAATATAATAGAAAATAAGATTATTAAATAATGGATCCACTTGATTAATGGAAAAAATTGAGATTGATTTAAGAGGACAATTTTTACATGTCTACAATTACATATATAGCAACACCTAAAATAAAAGTATTGAAGTCAACACTTCTTTAAAATAGTGATTGATTATAGTCTACAAGAAGAAATTAAAGAAGAGAAATCGATTAATGAAAAGAGACACAAAGGTAATCATTTTGGCATAGAAGATAATGATTAACATTCATAGGCATAGAAGACAATGATTAGTATCATATAAGAAAGAAAGAGAAATGATAAAAGTTAAAAAATTTATAGTAGTGACTAATATTAATATAAAATATAAGGCATATATATAAGTTTATGTATCTTCCATCAAGTCAAATTCATATAAATTAGTAATGAATATAATGAAACAACAATTCAAGTTACGGACAACAAAACTGGTGATTTGTCTGATGACAATATGCAGTAATTAGCAACAAACTTTTGTAAGGAAAATACGACTATTCTTGAAGGAAAACTATGGGCAACGTGATTAATATTTGTAAAACATAAAGATGAGCTTAACAAACAACCATTATTTGTTTGCTAATAGTGAAATAGTGCGATGAAGAAAGAGATTTGTTCAATTGTGTTAAGGAAATAAAAGAGATGATTAAAGGACATTAAAAGAAGAAAAGGTGCGAGTCAAAAATGAATTAATATAAAATTTTCTCCAAGGATTACGATTTGTTTTGAAATAATGTAATTTGTTTGTTATGTTGGAGATTATTGGTCATTGCTGCTGCTAGGATATGTATAGAACACAAGATATCACTAAGAGGGCGGGGGGGGTGGGGGTGAATCAATGATTATAACCAATTTCAAACAATGTGTGCAACTAGTAGGATAATGGAAACAATAACAAGCAACTACACACAAGAGCACATCACATAACACTAGATATACAAGGAAAACCCAATGTGGAAAAAACCTCGGTGAGAAATGTTGTTTGAGATATACTACTCCAATCCAGTCTCACAATGAAATAATAGTTTTATAATGTTTAGGGCACCAACCCAAGGAGCACCTACCCAAAGGAGCACCAACCCCTACATTGAGCATCCACTCAGTGAAATACAATGAGATATAAATCAATATAATGATAAACACTTGTTACAAATGAGTTTTGTAACCCCTGCAAACAATTCTCTCTACCGGTTAAACTCCTTTCTATCACACTGCTCCTTCTCTATCAGTCCTCTGTTCTTACTATCTGAATCCTCTAGAATTCAGTTTCTGCCTTGCATGATCTTCTCTGAAACTCACTTTTCTCTTCTTCACTCTCTGCTGCTATCTTACCGGTTCAGACACTATCGGTTTAATAGATTGTTAACCTCTGCAACTATTTACCGGTAACCTCAACCCTTGCCGGTTACACCTATCTTACTAATTCTTGTCCAACACTCAGTCGCTTCAATATATTTCTATCACACTCAGACTGATCAAATCTTGCCTTGTAGAGATTCACTTTATCATAAATCTATCATCTAGCATCCTCTATCAACATGCTTAAGTTTTTGATATGCATATTTATATACATGTTTTCCCGCCAAAATAAAACTCAAACTTCACGTGCTTAGGGTTTTCTTCATCGACCTCGATCTGTATCAAATCAGATCTCATCTTCTTGAATTGACAACCTACAACAGTTCACCAAAAAGTTCTGTCCTCTTTTTATTCTTCCTATAAACGTTTATTATATTTAGCAAACTAGACTTTGTTCACCAATCTTGATTTTGTCGAGCATAATAAATGATCTGAATTTTTATTTCTCCATATCAACAAGATGATCAAATATCTTTCTTCGATCATAATGTCAAAGAATAAAATCTTTGCCCTTCGATCTTCTTTGAGCAGCAATCCTCAACAATCGATCCATGTTTTTCACAGTCGACATTTAATACCGACATAGTTGACAACTACTCGGGGTATGTGCACAAAGATGGTGGTTAGAAAAGTGGACACCACCCAAAAAAAACATGGAAAAACAAGCAGCGAGTACGTGGTTTCAAAATTTGAAATTCTCACGTACGTGCTTAAGTTTTTTCTTCCCGAGCCTAGAGAAGATAGCGTGTACGCATTTCTTTTAGGAAAATAAGCGTGTACGCGCTAATAATACAAATATAACCGCATATACGGTGCCTGGTAAAAAAAGTTTTTAAAAAAAAATTGGGTCTCATTTACCCATGAATAGCGCATTTTTAACTTCATGTTTTTCCCATTTCCTCTCCTAAACCATGAACGGGGTGCTAGATTTGTCCTCCAAGCTATGGATCAAGGTTGGTTTTTATTTATTTTTGTCTTTCTTTCCTGTTTGTTCAATTTGTTTTACATTTTGAATTTAGTTTCATTAATTTTGATTAGGTTTTTTCATTTTTTGTTTCAAAAATCAGATTCTTCTAATCCAGAACAAGAACAACCAAATGCACCTCTTGAAAACCCACAAGAACAACCAAATGCACCTCTTGAAAACACACAAGAACAACCCCCAATTCCTCCTTTTGATCACACACCCGAAACACAGGAGCAATTAATTAATCAATTAGGACAAAATACGTTTAAAATCAATAGACTGATTGTTAAATTGAAAAATTCTAAACTTGAGCATCATCAATCCCTTACCACTAGCCTAGAAACATTATCTAGTGGTGCCATAGCTATTTCCACACAAATTACCAAATGGTGAAGCTTTAGGGATAGGTGTCATCAATTTTATACCGATGGGCTATCATACGATGGAGTAAAAAACAAAAATATTACTAAACAACAAATATGTACCCTTTTCATTGATCCCAAAACTGGTCAGTCATTATTTCTTAATGCAAAGAGGTTTCCCATACATTGGTGTACCAATGTGTAGATGAAGAATCTTTTTTGGCAGAGGTAGTGGATGGTCTTTGATGATCCACCTTGTAATAATTATGAGGTTCCATTATATTTTTTGAGAAAAGTATATTGTGAGTTTGTGCTCAATGTGCGCCCAAACTATTTTGACATGAGAGAGTTCCATGGTAGAGGTGGTGGCTCTACCCAAGATAGACCTGGACCCTGTAGGTGATTACCCATGAAGAGTCACCGCCCCCTAGAACCCAAACCCAAGGTGGATCAGGTTGTCCCAGTAGAGTTGAAAGAGTTGATGGAGCTACAGACTCTTTAGGCGGCCACAACATTGACTGGTGCCATCATCTAGCATGGGAAATCATTAGCACACCTTATTGTATTGGATAATGAGCCATTAGGTGGCGACAGAGAGCCCATCCAGCATATGTGTGTCAGTTGCTTGGGGATATGCTCGGGGATAGATGATGCAGCTGGTGCAGATGGATCCTCATCTCATCTGTGCACGATTTGGGAGAGTAGATGTTAGGCCGACAAGGTTGAGGATTTCACTCTAAAAAATGAGTTGATGGACATGGTGTTTGCCCATGAGCCACAAACACAGGTGTGTTGATTTGAATTCATAGCATTTTATTTATCAGTCACTTTAAATTTGTAATTACATAAATGAATTTTCATTTATACATCGATTTAAATTGAGACAAATAATATGCATTTTAGGATGCAGTAGCGGTATCCCATACTCCTCCCCCAGTTACTATAGCTGCAACTTCGATGCCTGAGGTATAAATTTTGTAGGTGTTGATAGGGGATGAAATGTCCTAGATTGATGACATCATGCTCTCAGCGATCGATTTTGGCCTACAAGGCTATACAGTATCATATTTTGTACAACCCTTTTTATGTATTGTTTTGATGGAATATGCAAGTCATTTCATTTTAGATTTTTAAAATCATGTTTAATTTATTATTTGTACTAATATCTCACATTAATTTTGTTTTTTAAGGTTACCCCCTTCGCATCTAGGGCTCGTCCTAAGAAAAAAGATTCCTCGAAGATGCCAAAACGTAGGAAGAAGGTAATTGAACACATTTTTAGTTGTACAATTGTTTGAAAATGTTGAAATCAAGTATTAGTTGGGGTTTGTAGATTGATTAGTGTTTTTTGTCTATTTTACATGTACAATGACCATTGAGCTATGTGGATTTGTTGAATGCACCTGATTCGCCCGTGGATCAAGAGAGGGTGGAGGTATGTATCTCTACTTTATTTTCTTGATTTCATGATTATATGCATGCGTACATGTGAACTTGTGATATATTATAATCTTATAATTTTTTCATATAGAAAATATCCATACCTATTTCATCAATGGCGAACCCTCCTCCTTGTACTGGAGAAGCATCTTAGGATTTGGTACACTTTTGTTTGATATGTAAAATTAATTGTTTTTATTCTTCAATACTTATCATTATATTAATTGTATTTAATCTTTGAACATTTTTTGTATAGGTAATAGCAACAGTTTCTACATCGATGGTGAGCCAGCCTCAGTCCATTGGAGAAGCATCTTAGGCACAGGTACGCCATTATTCTCTATATTATAGCTTTTAAGTGTTTTTGATATATTTATGTTAGTACATTGTATTAATTGTACATTTAATCTACAATAGACCCCTTCGCGGTATGGCCATAACGTGGATCCATTTAAGTATGTCTTCAAGAAAACTCTTAAGAGTGACAAGGAGAGGAGAGTGAAGACATTAGCTCCTAGATTAGCTGATGAGGTAATCTACATTTCAATTGCAAAGGAATTAAAGTTAAATGCATAGTTATGTTGTTAATTGTGAACTATTTTCTACAAAAAAATTCTAACTTGGCTTTTGAATTGTGGTTTTGCAGCCATCTATAGAGCCGCGTACTGCATTGAAGAGGCTTGATTTTGATGATCCACCACAAGTTTAGGATCATATAGTGTTAGTTTTGGTCATAGAATGACCAATACATGTAGATATATTCTACATTTTTATTGTATATCGATTTGGACATGGCATATGCCACATTTTTGTAATACTTGTATTAACTTGACAAACATGCCTTTTTTTATATATATGAATATCGATATTCGATCCAATAACTGTGTATTAAGTTCATTATTTTGTATTTGTTGTATTTTGTGGTTGTCCTTTTATAAATTTAAATAAATATTTGGATATGTAATCAATAATATGAATACAAACAACAAAAATATATGATAGAAAACATTGCAATCGTGAAATATGATTTGATAAAATTTCTAAAATGTTGAATTAACCCTACAAAACTCCTTGTATTCAGTTCATTATTTTGTATTCATTGTATTTGGTGGCTTCCCTTTTCTAAATTAAATGAATATTTGCATATGTAATCAACAATATGAATGTAAACAACAAAAATCGACAATATGTGTTTGGTGCGAGAGCACCCTCATGCTTGCAATGGTCAAATTTTGTTAATTGTGTGCACAAACTGATGTTGTGAGAACATCCAAGTGGGTAGGTTTATGCTAGGCATGCCCCTATCGTGCATCCCAAAGTGTCGGAACGTCGAGAGTCCTACCATACCGATGCGATCTCTCAAGTGCCTTGAGTCCAAAAAATTGTCAAAATTTGACAGACTGTTTCTTCAAATCCAAGACACATATGGTCAATCCATTTGAACTTGTGGGGTTGTGTGAGGATCCTCTACAATGGGTTGTCTCATTTTTTGATGAGTCAGAGCTATTTTCAATTGGTAGCATTTTTTTGCCTACTGCAAAAATTGCCAGTTGCATGCAATGCAAAGTTGTCAGATTGGTTAGAATTGATTTGGTTTGTTGTGTGCACAAACTGATATCACGAGCATGTCTGGGTGGGCTAGTTTACACTAGGCATGGCCCTATCATGCATCCCAAAGCATCGAAATGTTGAGAGTAATATTGTACCGGTGCGATCTCTCAAGTGCCCTAAGTCCAAAAAATTGTCAAAATTTGACGGACTATTTCTTCAAATCCAAGATACATATGGTCAATCTGTTTAAACTCATGGGGTCACGTGATGCTCCTTTATAATGGCCTATCTCAGTTTTTGACGACTTGGAGCCATATTAGATTGGTAGCATTTTTTCGCCTGCTGCAAAAATTGTCAGTTGCATGCAATGCAAAGTTGCCAGATTGGATAGAATTAATTCAGTTTGTCGTGTACATAAACCGATGTCATGAGCACATCTAGGTGAGTAGTTTTATACTAGGCATGCCCCTGTCATTCATCCCAAAGTGCCAGGACATCGAGAGTCATACCGTACCGGTGCGATCTCTCAAGTGCCCAAAGTCCAAAAAATTGTCAAAATTTGACGGACTGTTTCTTCAAATCCAGGACACATATGGTCGATCTGTTTTAATGCATGGGGTTGTGTGAGGCTCCTCTATAATTTCCTATCTCGGGTTTTGACGAGTCAGAGCCATTTTCAATTGGTAGCATTTTTTCGTCTACTGCAAAAATAGTTAGTTCCATACAATGCAAAGTTGCTAGATTGGCTAGAATTGATTCGGTTCATCATGTGCACAAACTGACATCGCGAGCACATCCGAGTGGGTAGGTTTATGCTAGGCATGCCCTTGACATGTATCCCAAAGCATCAGAACATTGAGAATCATACCGTACCGAGGCAATCTCTCAAGTGTCATGAGTCCAAAAAATTGTCAAAATTTGATGGAATATTTCTTCCAATTTAAACATATGGTCAATATGTTTAAACTCATGGGGTCATATGAGGCTCCTCTACAATGTCTTCTCTCAGTTTTAGATGACTCAGAGCCATTTTTGATTGGTAGCAATTTTTCGCCTACTGCAAAAACCGTCAGTTGCATGCAATGCAAAGTTGCCAGATTGCCTAGAATTGATTCAGTTCATCATGTGCACAAATCGACATCGCGAGCGCATTCGAGTGGGATGCTTTACACTAGGCATGCCTCTGTTGTGCATCCCAAAGTACCGAAACGTTGAGAGTCATACCGTACCGGGGCGATCTCTCAAGCGTCATGAGTCCAAAAATTGTCAAAATTTGACGGACTGTTTCTTCCAATCCAAGACACATATGGTCAATCTGTTTGAACTTGTGGGGTCGCATGAGGCTCCTCTACAATACCCTCTCTTGGTTTTTGATGACTTAGAGCCATTTTTGATTGGTAGCATTTTTTCGCTTGCTGCAAAAGTCATCAATTGCATGCAATGCAAAGTTGCAAGATTGACTAGAATTGATTCAGTTCGTCATGTGCACAAACCGACATCACGAGCGCATCCGGGTTGGCAGTTTTATGATAGGAATGCCCCTGTCATGCATCCCAAAGCACCAAAATGTTGAGTGGCATACCCTACCGATGCAATGTAGAAGTTTCTTGACAACTTTTTTGACAATTTTTTTGACAACAATGACAATTTTTGCTCAAATTGTATCTAGTCTCAATCTATGACCCCTATGACCCGATAATGACTCAAATAATTCTCCATGATTATACAAGAATCAAGAATGCTCATGATTGACTAGGGACACATCACATATACTCAAAACATAGTCACAAAACATTGACACACAAAATAGCCACAAAACATTGTCACATATTATTAAAAAATTTGCCTCTAAATATGGTCAAATCAGCTCTTGGCTATTTGATTATACAAAAAAATATCTTACAAATCATGTCATGGGCTTTTATACAAAATTTGGCATTACAATATGTGCCATTCAACTCATTGCCATTTTAATATACAAATCATGTCATGGGCTTTTATACAAAATTTGGCATTACAATATGTGTCATTCAGCTCATCGCCATTTTAATATACAAAATTTGGCATGTACATATGTACAAATCAGATCATTTCCATTTAAATATACAAAATTATGCCCCTAAACATGTAAAAATCAGCTCATGGGCACTTATATATACAAAAAATGAATATAGAACAATTCGTCGATGATTTATACAAAATTCTCAAAATCATTCTACTCTAAACCGTAGAATCAATCAAGTGAGCCTTCAGGATCATCTCTAACCCATATTGTGTCAAGTATTGCCTCGTGGTCAGATTCGCGAACTTTCCATAAAATCTTGTTATGTTGTCTACCACGATACTTCATCAAATGAATATTTGTTGCAACAACAAAGTTAGAGAAATGAAGAATATGTTGTGTGTTTCAAAGTCCTCGAACAACCAAACATTAGAATTCTTGATAGGGTATCTCTAAAGCCATGGTCTTGTCATGACAATAGACCCTATTGGGTACTCAATACCCTCTCCGTCAATGATTGTGGTTGTCAATTTTCTTTTAGGCTCAATACAATGACACAAATAGTAATTTGTTCCTTCTTCATTGTTCTCTTCTGCAACAACTGCATACACATGACCTGCATTTTATAAAGTGTTAATTAATACCAAAAATAAAGTATGATGTACAACAAAACTAACCAAAAAGAATACTTGCAAAAAAATTAACTAAAAAAATCACCTGAATTCACTAGGTTAGATACATTGTCAAAATCCACTGATGTCTCCATCTGGCTCAATTGTAGTGCTTTGGGAATTTGATATGAATCAATGGGAACCAACGGTCTAGAAGACCATTTGTCAACCCACTCTTGTGATTCAAATTCTTCCCACAAACTATACATGCATAGAGAGAAAAAACATACCATCTGTCTCATATAAATTACCAGTGAACTTGAATTTGAACTCATAAATGAGTGCATGTCACTCGATCCTGCAACTGTACAACAATCTAGATAGTTTTCAATGTTAGATTTAGTGATCAACCAAAAATATCTATGAACCATTGACGTACCTGGATTACCTAGACCCATCGTAGACTTACACCATCACAAAATTGTTTCTACATCTATCAACTCAACACCACCTTCGTACTTCAATTCTTCCCTAGTTGGGGCTCTTTTCACACATGCTCCTGCACCATCGTTCTCTCCCTTACCATGTCTAGCCTCAGTGAAATTCCAAAAAATGTTGTACACTGCTTGTCATATGCATCCTTTCCAACCAATAAAACATCTTTGCATTCTTGAATTGTGCGGTGCAATTATCTGACCATATTAAGTGTTGGTTGTATCATATGTTCCTTTCCCTTAAAATATCATAGAAATCTTTAAAGCATCCTTGTACAAACTCCAATGAATGAGTACGATCATCACTTATGTAGAAGTGATATTCTCTTACAACCTTTCTATCCTCCTTTGTGCTATCATCTGTATGCATGAATGCTATGTGTAAAAAAATAGAAACTTTTGTAGAGTGATAATATGTGGATTGCACTTCATTTTGAGGTTGTAGTGTATAATTTTCAGCAAAATCAATGATAAAGACAATGGTGCCAAGAGGAAATGTGTTCTTACATAACTTGAATTGCTCATCTAACCATTGAGCTCTATGTGTATGAATTATGTACTCATAAACTAGTTTCTCTTGAAACATTTTCATAAATTTAGCTACACATATATCATTTTTCACTAGCTCACATCTCTTCAAATATTTTCCATCTTTAACTCCATATGTGACTGTCTTGTATTTTCTGAAAGAAACTAGTTTCGTACCAATTTCATGTGTGCTCTCCAAATGTACGCATCTTGGTAAAAATTGCAAACCACCACATATAGCACAAGAACCTTCCAAACAAGGCATCTTATAATAAATGCAACCATCATGTCTATTGCATAGCACACTTGAAAAAAATTCTCTTACCTACTTAGGAGGTACTTGTATATTACATTCCTACAAAACATCGTTAGTGTGCAAAGTAGAACAAATATGACAAAAAATATCATAATGCATGGAAAATTCAATATGCATCCTACAACAACATGTGGTGTGTACATGATTAATCTTAATATAAAAAGGTTTTGCCATTTCAAAAAATCTTTGAGAAATTCTTATTTGAGGAAACTTTTGAAGTAATCTTTCATAAAATTTAGTTTGAGTCATATCCAAATAGTGTTTGGTATGTGGCTCACGATTTGTAGACCCAATTTGCCTTCTAACGACATCTCTTTGGTTGGGCGAAACTCTTGTGTTGTCATGCCAAAAATTTTCAATTAATGTTTTTAGTGTATCAACAACAACCTTGTCTTTGTGTGGTAGTCTACCCGAGAATGCCCAAAGACAATTAATGTTAGGTTCCGCTATTTTCTCTACCTCTTTAATGGTTTACTTAATGTTGTTCTACTAACGTTTAATGACTTACTTGTTTTGCTTATCAAACGATCTTTTTTTATTTTCTTGCTCATTATGGTTGATGTAATGACACGTTGAGTAGCTTTAGAATCTTTAGTACATGATTTTGAAGCAATAGTTTGATATGCATCAAATAGATTTCTCACAATAGTTCTTTCACTACTACTTTCAGATGATCTTAGGCCTAGAATTTTCATTGTCTCTCTAAAATTCAAATTTTTAATCATTTGAACAATTAATTGACATCTTGTGGTTTGATTTAAGTTATTAAAATAAATTTTCCATATTCTTTTAACCATTCTCCTACAAGTTCGTTCATTCATTTCATTGGGCATTGACTTCAATATATTCTCATCAATGTCAATTAGATACTTTATTTTCCTATGAATGATTCTAGGGGGTGTTAACATCAGTGAATTATGTACATTCAATTCATCAAGTAGAGAAGGTGTAACATGTTCATCATTTAATTGATTATTCAATGCGCTATCTTCTTCAATTGCATTAGGTTCAAACGGTAAATCAAATGTCTCTTCTTCAATTGCATTAGGTGCATTATATTCAATTGGTAAATCGAATTGATATGTTGAGGATGACATACCTTCTTCTCCCATTGTTCTTATGTCACGTAATTTCTTCATACGCTACCTTTGTCTTTCCTTTTGAGTCTTTCATTGTTCCATCGTTCCTCGCTTGTTCTTTCCCATGGTTGATATCAGTTGTCCTAAATAGAATCATATTACATATATATGTAAACAAAAGTTCTTAAACAAACAAGTAACCATAAATATGCATCTTATCACTATTTTTTGAAATCAAACTATTAAACAATCACAATACTATTGACAAAAACTAATAAGAACAACAATTCAATCATTTGAAATCATGCAAAAACAAAAAATTCACTTACATCTATGTATAAAATAGTGATAGAAGTACAGACACAGTTCTAGTGGGGCCTTCAATGACCTCAAAGAATTCTTTTGAGGCTGTTGAGGCTCTTAGGCGACTAAAACTATGTCTATAAACTGCGTATGTGCTACATTAATAACCGTGTACGCGCTATTAGTCAATAAAATGTTGACAAGCCCAATGATATTCTTTTTTCCCATTTTGGACTAATAAGTAGTGCATACGTGCTCCTAAGCCTTGAAAATGTTATCACATGGTAACAAATAATGGGCTCAGTACAAGTAATAAGTACCGCATACGCACTCCTTTGCCGTAAAAAAGTTATGGCAGGGTAGTGAACTAATAGTGTCAGCACCCCGTACGCACTATTGGTAGTAGAAAATATGTGAATGAAAAGGGAGAGAGAGAGAGAGAGAGAGAGAGAGAGAGAGAGAGAGAGAGAGAGAGAGAGAGAGAGAGAGAGAGAGAGAGTAGGGTGGAGGGAGAGAGGAAAGGGGGTGGAAGGGAAGGAGGGAGGGAGATAGGGAGAGAAGAAGGGGTATGGAGGAAGGGAGAGGTAGAGTAGGGGGAGGGAGGTAGAGGAGAGGGGAGAGGGAGAGAGAGAGGGGGGAGGGAGAGGGAGAGAGAGGGAGTAGAGAGAGAGGGAAGGAGGGAGAGGGAGAGAGAGGGAGAGAGAGAGAGGGGGAGGGAAGGTAGAGAGAGGGAGAGAGGTAGAGGGAGGGAGAGAGGGAGAGAGAGAGAGGGGGGAGGGAAGGTAGAGAGAGGGAGAGAGGTAGAGGGAGGGAGAGAGGGAGAGAAGAGGGGGGAGGGTGGGAGAGAAGAAGGGGTATGGAGGAAAGGAGGGAGAGAGAGAGAGAGGGAGAGGGGGGAGAGTAGGGGGGAGGGAGAGAGGAGGGGGGCAGAAGGGAAGGAAGGAGAGAGAGAGAGGAGGGGGGCGGAAGGGAAGGAGAGAGGAAGAGAGGGAGAGAAGAGGGGCGAGGGTGGGAGAGAATAGTGGGTATGGAGGAAGGGAGAGGGAGAGGGAGAGAGAGAGAGAGAGAGAGAGAGAGAGAGAGGGAGAGAGAGGTAGAGGGAGGGAGAGAGGGAGAGAAGAGGGGGGAGGGTGGGAGAGAAGAAGTGGTATGGAGGAAGGGAGGGAGGGAGGGAGAGAGAGAGAGAGAGAGAGAGAGAGAGAGAGAGAGAGAGAGAGAGAGAGAGAGAGAGAGAGAGAGAGGGGGGGAAGGGAAGGAGGGAGAGGGAGAGAGAGGGAGAGGGAGAGAGAGAGGGGAGGAGGGAGAGGGAGAGAGAGGGAGAGAGAGAGGGGGGAGGGAGAGAGGGAAGGTAGAGAGAGGGAGAGAGGTAGAGGGAGGGAGGAGAGGGAGAGAAGAGGGGGGGAGGGTGGGAGAGAAGAAGGGGTATGAAGGAAGGGAGGGATAGAGAGAGGGAGAGGGGGGAGAAGTAGAGGGAGGGAGAGAAGAGGGGGGAGGGGGGGAGGGAAGAAGGGAGAGGGAGAGAGAGGGAGAGAGAGAGAGAGAGGAAATGAGGGAGGGGGAGGGAGAGGGAGAGAGAGAGAGGGGGAGGGAAGGTAGAGAGAGGGAGAGAGGTAGAGGGAGGGAGAGAGGGAGAGAAGAGGGGGGGAGGGTGGAAGAGAAGAAGGGGTATGGAGGAAGGGAGGGAGAGAGAGAGAGAGGGAGAGGGGGGAGAGGTAGAGGGAGGGAGAGAGGGAGAGAAGAGGGGGGGAGGGAAGGAGGGAGAGGGAGAGAGAGGGCAAGGGAGAGAGAGAGGGGGAGGGAAGGTAGAGAGAGGGAGAGAGGTAGAGGGAGGGAGAGAGGGAGAGAAGAGGGGGAGGGTGGGAGATAAGAAGGGGTATGGAGAGAGAGAGAGAGAGAGAGAGAGAGAGAGAGAGAGAGAGAGAGAGAGAGAGAGAGAGAGAGAGAGAGAGAGAGAAGAAGGGGTATGGATGAAGGGAGAGGTAGAGTAGGGGGGGGAGGGAGAGGAGAGGGGAGAGGGAGAGAGAGAGAGGGAGGGAGAGGGAGAGAGAGAGAGGGAAGGAGAGAGAGGGAGAGAGAGGGAGAGAGAGAGGGGGGAGGGAAAGAGGAAGAGGAGAGAGAAAGGACACAGGACACCATATGACTGATCTCGATTGTGACTATAGGAATTACAAAAGAAGAGAAAGAGAGAGGGAGAGAAGAAGAGAAAGAGGGATGGGGTATGGATGAAGGGAGAAGGGGAGAGAGTGAGAGAGAGGGATGGGGTATGGAGGAAGGTAGAAGGGGAGAGAGAGAGAGAGGGAGATAGGGAGAGAAGAAGGAGGGGGGATAGAGGGAGAGGAAGAGATATTGAATCCAGGACTCAATATGACCCTTAGAACACAATATGACCCCTAACAACATCTAAGGGGTCATAGGGTGTCCTAAGGGGTCATATGACACTATATTATCCCTTAGCATACCATAGGACCTATAATGACACCAAATGGTGTCCTAAGGGGTCATAGAACACCATGAGACCCTTTAGAACACCATATGGTGTTGTTATGGGTCATTGGTGTCTCGAGGGGTCTTAAGGGGTCATAGGACACCATATGACCTCTTAGGAAACAATACGACCTCTAATGACACCTAAGGGCTCATATGGTGGGATAGTAAAATGATATATTCAATTTAAAGTTATGAATAGAACATCATACAACGAGACTCCAAGCGAACAAACAATGAGGCTTCGCTAAAAAAAAAGTGTAAGAGCTTGACCTAACCCTAAGAGTACTACCTAAGTTCTAAAACATATGATGCTATTAAATTTGCAAGGTTATAAGACTGATCTTGATTGTGACTATAGGAATTACACACTTGATTTCTTTCATGGGTATGTACCATTCCAAGCTATTTGACAAGTGATGATCATCATATACTACCACTGCCATGCATACAACAAACTTTAATTTCTTTGGGTGATAGGCATTGTGTAACAACATGGGAACTCTCACATACCCACCACTATCATTCTACAAGACATCATCTATGTTACTCTCCCTCTTTCTCTTCCTACCTGTTGTTTCCTTTTGGAAAACATATTGTAGGTACTATGACTCATCATGTTGCTTTGTTGACACTATTTTCCACATCTGCTCTGCTCGTTAAAAGCACATTCGAGAAGAATATTGCTGCAGGTTTCCTTGTTTGTCATGTTAATACACCCGTGGTTCAATTTCAAACCCTATTCCTTCAATATACACACAGAAATACATCGGTCAATTTTCTTAGGAGATCATAGATGATAAAAATCAAAGAGGAAGTTGCAGACATGAAATAAATTCACTTACTTCTATAGAAGTGCAGACATAGTTGCAGTGGGGTATGGAGGGAGGGAGGGAGAGAAGAAGAGAAAGAGGGATGGGGTATGGAGGAAGGGAGAAGGGGAGAGAGAGAGAGAGAGGGATGGGGTATGGAGGAAGGGATAAGGGGAGAGAGGGAGGGATGGGGTATGGAGGAAGGGAGAAGGGGAGAGAGCGAGGGACAGAGAGAGGGATTGGGTATGGAGAAAGAGAGAAGGGGAGAGAGAGAGAGAGAGAGAGAGAGAGAGAGAGAGAGAGAGAGAGAGGCACCTTGTATGTGTTTGAGAGGGGGAGACAATACACTTACATGTGTATATATATGTTTAATATATTATATATACATATATTATATATTATATGTATATACACATATTATATATACAATATCATATTATACACATATTATATATTACATATGTTATATGTATATACACATATTATATATAGAATATCATATTATACAATAGCGCGTACGTGTTGTTTATAGTAAAAAGAGCGCGTACATGCTGTTTATAGGAAAATGAGAGCATACACGCTGTTTATAGGAAAATGAGTGCGTACGCGCTGCTTACACCATAAGTACCTTGTACGCGCTTTTTAAACTTGTAGTACCCCATACATGCTTTTGATTGTTTAGGCTTGGAAATAGGCCAGGATGACAAAGCTACGGTTTGGAAGTTTGATTTCCCTCCATTTCTCTCATTTTTGACATGTTTTATTTTATCAACTTGGTTTATCGACTTTGTCATCATCAGGTTTACACTTCATCAAGTGGGTATTTCTAAAATTGCCACCATATTTTCACCCATCTTCTGAGCTTTCTAACCATATAATTTTTTTTCAATTTGAACAACAATAACATATTATTATTGAATTTCTTTTACGAGTGTCTCCATAGTTCTCATAGACATAGGTGCACCATTTTTTGAATAACTTTTGATATACTTATCAAAATTTAA
The DNA here is from genome assembly GCF_030272615.1 of Cryptomeria japonica. Taxonomy (NCBI): domain Eukaryota; kingdom Viridiplantae; phylum Streptophyta; class Pinopsida; order Cupressales; family Cupressaceae; genus Cryptomeria; species Cryptomeria japonica. The sequence continues at coordinate 610,379,434 of NC_081415.1, read as the reverse complement.
AAATCTTTATATATTATTGTAGTGCACTTTATTATTTACAATTTAAAAAAAAAATTGTATTGTTGATTTGTTTAGTGCAACTTATGCTTTGTGCACTAATAGGGACCTAATTTTTCAGGATGTGCTCGATTGGAAAAATCCTAAAAAAAAAATACTCACCAAAAAATTACAAAAAAATACACATCTTCAAGTGCTCACTCTTAACTATCTTTCTACCAAAGGATTTGTCAAAATACTAAATCTAACTATGAATTTTTTGATGCACACATCAGACACTATGTTATGTTTTTAAAAAAAAATCAGTGTCAATTTTTCGTGCGTGAAGGATTTGACCCCCTTAATCTTATCCAATTTTGAAAAAGTTTATTGGTTTGGAAACTAGATTCAGATTACTACAATATTTGTTGTTTGATTATCTTCATATCTTGAGTGGATGACTTTCAAATTTTGCCTCCAAGTTCAGGTTCACCTGATTTTAGAAAAAAGGTTTCCACTTATAGCCCCCATTTTGACCACCATCTTTGTGCACTTACCCCTTGCCAACACACGATTCACCTACCACTGCATGTTTGCCACCTAGAGTCCATGTGACATCTCTATCAACATCCAACTCACTTGATTGTGTTTATTCAAAATCAGTCACCGACCGAACATGCTACTAGTATACACTAGCCGGTTAACCTTCATATTGTGCACTTCTCTGTTCTGTCAGTTAGAACATGCTATCTCAGACCACACTTACTTATTGGGTTTTCTTGCTTACCAGTTGATAGACTTACTGGTTTACATTAACATGCCAACAATTTCCAATGCCGGTACCAACATCTTGCATACCAATTGACATATTTACTGGTTGACATCAATGACAATACAATGCCAACAATCTCCCCCTTTGGCATTGATGTCAACATACATATTATCGGGTTAACCTTTACAACCCGGGCTCACAATATGCACTATATTCAACTACATTGTTTCTCCCTCTTTGACAACAATGACAAAGGGCTCAAACAACAATTTTTTGTAGGCCAGACCACTCTACCCTATCTCCCGATAGGCCAATTGCAACTTTTATAGATAGACAAATTGAATAGACAACTATAAAACTCACAAACAAGGATTGATGATCAAGTTATCCCCCTATGAATTTACTCTCCTAGACAAGCTAAAGGAAACTTTGGTAGATAAAAAAATTAAATAGACAACTTCCCAAAGCTCCAAACCAGCCGGTACTGCCATATAGACATATGATCTCTCCCTGTGTCCAACATATGGTTCAAGAGTAAAAAATGTATGGCTATGAACTCCCCCTGAACCACAGATCTCCATACACATTTAAGTTCATAAAGGTGGTGAGAAAAATCCTAACTTATGTCTTTGATACTCAAATGTGTTTACCGGTAGAGGTTTTATGAAGATATTAACAACTTGTTCGCTTGTAGGAACATATTCTACCTTCACTTCTTACTCTGCAACCTCCTCTATAAGAAAGTGGTGTTTGATGGCAATGTGCTTTGTCCTTGAGTGCATAACTAGATTATTTAAAATGCTGATTGCACTTGAGTTATCACACCGGATTGAAATAGGGTCAGATATTTCTATCTGAATGTCCTTGAGGGTCTGCTTCATTCATAACACCTGAGAACAACATGTAGCAACAAGAATATATTCTACCTCAGTAGTAGATAAGGAGACTGAATCCTACTTCTTGTTGTGCCATGAAACTAACCGGTCACCTAAAAAGAATGCACCACTACTTGTGCTTCTCCAGTCATCAATGCAACCTGCCAAATCAACATCAGTGTAGGTCTGTAAAGTGAAATCCCCTTGCTTTGGATACCATAAGCCATAATTAAGTGTTCCTTGTAGGTACCTGAAGATTCTTCTAACTGCATTCTCATGTGACTATTTAGGTGCAACTTGAAATCTTGCCACCATACATACAACCTGCACTCTATCTGGTCCTGAGGCAGTAAGGTATAACATACTACCAATCATAGATCTATACAAAGTCTGATCCACTTCCAATGATTCATCAACCTTTCTCAACTTGCATCTAGTCACCTTGGGGGTACTTACGGTTTACTGTATTCCATCTGAAACTTCTTCAACATATCTTTGGCATACGTGGTTTGAGAGATAAATATTCCTTTATCTTGCTGTGAAATCTACAAACCAAGAAAATATGACACCTCTCCAAGCATTGACATCTCAAACTCTGATTGCATCTGATCAACAAACTCTATACACAAGATATCCTTGTTGCCTCCAAATATTATATCATCCACATATACAACAATAATAATCAAGTGTTTTTCATCTACTTTGTTGTACAAATTACTATCTCCACTTCCTTTTTTGAAACCTTTCTCCTTCAGATACTTATCCAACCTTGAATACCATGCTCTTGGAGCCTGCTTTAAACCATACAATTCTTTCTTCAACTAGCATACAAAATTTTCATCATCATGCAACAAAAAACTTTCTGGTTGTTCTATGTAGACCTAATAATTGGTATCAGAGCCTAGTCCTCTTTTGCAGAATTTTAACAGCTTGAGGAGATCCAATGTCTACTAACTATTTCAGGAAGGATAGCCCTAAACTTGATGGAACCAACTATGGCATATGGAAGATAGGAATGGAGACACATCTAAATTGCATTGGAAAGGACATCTGGGATGTTACAAAGAATGGTTATACTGCTCCTACTCAGAGACAGCCCAATCCACCCAACTTGACTAAAGATGAGGAAAATGATTGCAAAGCAAGAGAAGCACTTTTGAGTGCATTATCTGATCAAAAAATCATGGGACAATTAGATAGGTCTACTGCTAAAGCTATTTGGGATAATTTGGAAACACTGAATGAAGGAGATTCCATAGTCAAAATTGCAAAACTTGAAAGCTTCCAGGTCAGGTATGAACATCTGAAAAGGGAAGAAGATGAAAGGATTTTTGCTTTTATGGAAAGAGTAAATGAGATTGTTTTGGGTATTAAATTTTGTGGAGGAACCTTAAGTGAGGATGAAATTGTTTCAAAAGTCTTAAGAGGATTGCCACTGGCATATAAAATGAAAGTCACTGCTATAAATGAGTTAAGAACAATGCCTAATACATCAGTAACTAGGGATACATTGATTGAGAAACTTTCAGCTTTTGAAATTGAAGAATTTGGTCCTGTTGCTACTATAAAGATAGATTTGGCCTTTAAAGCATCAACATCATCTGCTCCATCATTTGAAAAATCTGATTGGAAAGCCTTTTATGCAAGAGAACTTGAAGAAAGCAGGAAAGAAAATGAAGAACTTGAAGAACTTGAAGCACTATTTGCAAGGAAAATGCCTAAAGGTCCAGTTGGAAGTAAGTATGAAGGTAAAGCACCCTTTAAATGTTTTAACTACAATAAGATTGGTCATATGGCTTCAAGATGCCTTGATAGACATGCTAGACTAAGAGAAGAAGCTAGAAGAACATACAAGCCTAACCTTGAATATCAGAGATACAAATTCAAGAAGAATAAAGATAAATCTTGTTACATTGTTGATGAAGGTGTGACTGATGATTCTGATGAGGATCCAATAGACAATGGATGGGTTTTTGTTGCTATAACAAAAGATCAACCGACACCTACTGCTCAACCGGTAGAACAGGCCTTGGCAGCTAAAGTTGAAGTAAAGGATGAATGGATCATTGATTTAGGATGCTCACATCATATGACAGGAGACAAAGGTAAATTCTTGAACTTTCAAGAATACAATGGAGGCTTAGTGAGATTTGGAGATGACAAAGCTTGTTTGATCAAAGGTAAGGGTACAATATCTCTTGATGGTAAGCATAACACTAACAATGTTTACTATGTTGAAGGATTAAAGAATAATCTTTTGAGTGTTGGTCAATTAGTTGAGAAAGGATTTCAGTTACAATTCAAAAATAGAAAATGCAAAATCATGAATAGAACTGGTTTAGAAATTGCAACTAGTAATCAAACTAGAGGTAATATCTTTCATTTGAATAACAGTGAAAAGACATGCTTGATTGCTCATATTGATGAAAGTTGGCTATGGCATAAGAGACTCTGTCATGTAAACTTTGATTGCATGGTGAAGATCAGTACTACTAAGGCAGTTAGAGATTTACCTAAAATTGTCAAACCTCAGAATACAGTATGTAAGGAATGTCAATTTGGAAAACAAGTTAGAGCTAGTTTCAAAAGTATTTTAGAAAAATCCAATAATGCTCTTGATTTAATTCACACTAATTTATGTGGTCCAGCCAGAACTAAAAGCTTACAAGGTGATAGATATTTCATGCTAATCATTGATGACTATTCTAGAATGTGTTGGGTTACTTTTCTCAGAGAAAAATCAGAAGCATTGGAAAAGTTCAAACTGTTCAAAGCAATGGTAGAAAATAAAACCAGTAAGAAAATCAAATGTCTAAGATCAGATCAAGGAGGAGAATTTACATCTAAGGAGTTTAATACATTCTATGAAGTAAATGGAATCAGAAGATAACTATCAGCACCTCGGACACCACAATAGAATGGAGTTGTTGAAAGGAAAAACATAACTATCTTGGATGCAGCAAGAATTATGTTATCAGAAGCAAACCTACCACATGTATATTGGAGAGAGAAAGTCAGTACAACGGTCTATACATTCAACAAAGTTCACATCAAAGGTGAAACCGGTAAAAACCCTCATGAACTATGGTTTGGTATTACACCTACTCTTAAATATTTCAAAATTTTTGGAAGTAAATGTTATATCAGAAGAGATGAGTATATTGGAAAATTTGATTCTAGAAGTGATGAAGGAATATTTCTTGGTTATTCATCTAAAAGCAAGACATATAGATGTTTTAACAAAAGATTGTAGAAAATTGTTGAAAGTACAAATGTAAAGATTGATGAACAATTCAGAAGAACTTCCAGGTATATAGACTCTGAACTGGGAACAAAATTTTTGACAAATGAACCTACTCTGAATCCATTGGTACAGAATGAGGATCCAGTTACCCCGGTATCATCTGAGAATTCCACAGTAACTGAGGAACAACAACAAACAAAGACACCCTGGTATGTAAGACTGAATCACTCTGAAGATCAAATAATTGGAAACAAGTTTAAAGGAGTTATGACAAGAGGAAGATTGGCAAATCAAGAGGTATGTCTTATTTCTCAAATTGAACCATCATTAATTAATGAGGCATGTGAAGATAAATTTTGGATTAAAGCTATGGAAGAAGAATTAGAACAAATTGAGAAAAACAACACTTGGACATTAGTTCCTCGACCTAAAGATAAAAATGTAATTGGAACCAAATGAGTATTCAAAAACAAACTTAATGAAGATGGTAAGGTTATTAGAAATACAACAAGACTAGTGTGTAAGGGATATTCTCAGAAAGAAGGAATTGATTACAATGAAACCTTTGCACCAGTAGCTAGAATTGAGGCAGTCAGATTATTTTTGGCGTTTGCAGCACATAAGAACTACAAAGTATATCAAATGGATATTAAATAGGCATTTTTGAATGGAGATCTTGAAGAAGAAGTTTAAATTGAACAACTTGATGGATTTTATTTGACAGATAACAAAGATATGGTTTTCAGGTTAAGAGAAGCTTTATATGGATTGAAGCAAGCTCCAAGAGCTTGGTATGCAAGATTGGATAAGTATCTTTTGAAAATTGGTTTTTCTAAAGGTAATGCAGACAACAATCTATACTATAAAGTGACTAATGATGACATCCTAGTTATAGAAGTATTTTTTGATGATATAATCTTTGGAGGAGAAGATGGATTATGTAAAAAAAATTCTATTAAAATGCAGCAAGAATTTGAAATGTCTATGATTGGAGAAATAAAATTCTTTTTAGGATTCCAGATTTCACAGACTAATAAAGGTATATTCTTGAGTTAGTCCAAGTACTTAAAAGAGTTACTAAAGAAATTTGGGATTTAGAACTCTAAGCCGGTAAGCACACCTATGACCACAAATGACAAATTATCACTAGGGGATGAATCTACACCTGTCAATCTAACTAGATACAAATCTATGATAGGAGGTTTACTGTATTTGACACAAACCAGAGCTAATATTATGAATGCAATATGTATTGTTTCAAGATTTCAAAGTAATCCTAGAGAAAATCATGAATCAACAGTAAAAAGGATTTTTCGGTACTTACAAGGTACTATAAATCTTGGATTATGGTATCCTAGAGATGAAAACTTTGAATTATGTGCATACACAGATGCAAATTGGGCAGGAGATGTGGATGATAGAAAAAGAACCATCGGCAGAGCATTCTTTCTTGGAAAAACACTAGTTTCTTGGTTAAGTAAGAAACAAAGTTGTACATCTTTATCAACAGCAGAATCAAAATATGTTGCAGTAGCAACTAACTGTACACAGCTACTATGGCTCAAGCAAATGTTGAAAGACATAAAGGTAAAATGCAAGGAACCTATTACTATCTATTGTGATAACACTGCAACAATTGATATATCTAAGAATCCGGTATTACATTCCAAAACCAAACATGTTTCTATCAAACTGAATTTTATAAGGAAAAATGTTGAAGCAAAGGAAATAAAACTGGTTTATGTGAATACTAAAGAGCAGATTGCAGATATCTTTACTAAACCTCTGCCTAAGGAGAGTTTTGAATATCTCAGAGATCAACTTGGGGTCATACCCCCACCGGTAGAGACTTAGGAAGTTGATGATTGTCATCAAACGACAGAATTAACAGAGAAATCTTTTACTCTAGTTTTGATGGGAAGCTACTTCTCAGGGGGAGTAGTTTGTATACTAAATTGATTAGTATTTTGTATATGAACTTGGCTTGGTAATAAATTTGGCATTTGATGTCAAAGGGGGAGAGATTGGTATGGAAAAACACAAGGAAAACACATGTTGCTCCCAGGGGGAGAGATTGTTGTTTGGGAGAGATTATTACTCTCTGAATCTGTATTTTGATTTCAGAGATTGTTGGTCTTTGGGTATTTGGCATTTATGTTATGACACTTTGATGGTTTTTCCATCTTGTGTTGCCATCAATATCAAAGGGGGAGATTGTTGGTATTTTGGTATGGTATTGTCATTGATGTCAACACCTACTAAACACTTATCAACTCTAGCACTTTGGAGAATCAGCAACATTCACCGGCAAGCAAGTGACTCATGCACAGTCATCGGTATCTGGTACACCGGCAAGATATAATGATCACCAACACTTGGAATGATATGGAAAACACTTTGTTATGTCAAAGACATTGTGTGGACACTTTGTCTTGGAGTTTTGTTTATTGGTACATTAGCATTTGCATATTTGTTGTTACCGGCAAATAGGTCCAGGTTACACTGACGGGTTTATCTTTTCTAGATTAGCATGGCACGCTATGGAGATGACTTATTATTGTTGTAAATGCATTAAGACGACATATTGAATCATTTATTGCATTGGGTATTAATTGATATGTAAATTAATTTTATTGTAATATCTTGTAGAGCCGACCTACTAAAATTGGTCTTAGGGTATGGTATAAATGTAAGATCTTATTTGTAAGATCAAGTGTGGAATGAGAAAAAGGATTGTGTGAAGGTATATGTGAGAATAAGTAGAGATATACATGTAGACATCATTTGAAGATTGAAGGAGGGTTTTTGTGAAGACAATCAGAACTACGCCGGTACTGAATCTAGCATATGAAGATGCTAATCTTAGCAGTACATTCTTATTGGATTTAATCATCCGATTGTAGTCAGTGTGACTCCCATTTTGTGATTGAGAAATGAGCTCTAGGCACTTGGCCTATCTGCATATGTAGACCCCATTTATGTACACTTACTATCTACAGTAGTATCATCTGATTGTGGGTAAGGTTTCCCACCGTGGTTTTTCCCCTTACAGGGTTTCCACATACAAATATTGGTTATATGTGTTGTGGATGACTTTGTCTTTATGTTTCATGCACTAATCCTTACCGGTATAGCAATTAACTGTTAAAACTATCTTCCGACATATTGAACTGGTTTACCAGTATGAAGCATTAAGTTGGCTAAGTTGTTTTTGGTTTGAATTTATTTGACAACTGATTCACCCCCCACCCCTCTTAGTTGTCTCCGGGACCTAACACTTCATTCATATTGTTCCAGTAGACCCATTTAGTACCAATAACTTTTTTATCTACTGGTCTAGGAATTGATTCCCAAGTCTAGTTCTTTTCAATTTGCTGAAACTCTACTTCCATACCATCCATCTATTTGTCACTTTTGCTGGCCTCATTGAATTTCTTGGGTGCCATTTCAGTCATGAGACAAAAATTCACTCATTCATTGTTCTGGGCAACTCTTTGATGTTGTTTGCACACCATCACTTTTATTTCCTATAATCTTCTCTTTCAGGTGATTTTTCTACACATATCTGTTAGGGGTCTTGTTGGGTGTTTCTCCTGGTTCAATTTCTAACTTAACTTCAACTTCATCACATGAATCATCATACCGGTTTACTTGTGCTTATTTTCCTTTATGCAAATATTCATCAACTCTTACATGCAAACTTTCACTGAACCTCCATTCCAATCATCAAACTTGATGAACTTCTTTTTGTCTCTGGTCATGTGATTGGAACATCCACTGTCTATAACCCATAAATTTCTTCTTTCTGCATGTAGGGTAGTTTGGACAATCAGACTTGATTCTGCTTTATTCTTATCCTTCTCAACCCAAACCAGGTTGGCTTCCTTCTTCTTGTCTTTTGCAATTTTCTTGTCTGGTTTTGCTTCCGATTTTTGATCTGGTACTGACTTCTTTTGCTTACAAGTCCTGAGTTTGTAGTGCTTTGCAATGTGGCCAATATTTTGACAATGATAAAATTTCACATTGACATTGAAAGATGAACTTGAAAAACTATTGTAGGATACCGAATGACTTCTCCTACAACCATAACTCTTATGACCAAACTCATTACATTGATAACAGATAATTTTTACCTCCTGGAGTGCATAAAATAAATTTCTACTTTCAAAACTAGTAGGAGGCTTATGCATCAAACTACAATCAACAATTGTATGACCAAACTTATTACACCGGTAACAATAACTATGGAATTTGGGTACATACCAATCTTGTCTCTTTGTCTTGGAAAACCTTTGTCTTACCGTGTGTCTTCTTCTAATGTCATAGTCTCTAGTGAACCCTTCATTATCAACCTTGGGCTTGCCTTTAGGATGTACATTCTGGTACAAAGAGTGGGCCTTTCAGTTCAAGGTTTGAGCATTCTGGTTCACAGGCTGATTTCTTGTGGCTTCAACATAGGTCTTTTTCTTGGTAGCTTTGTTGACAGTAAATGTTTGTTTTTCTTTATTCTTACTCGAAGAAGTAAACTGCATCTCCTTGCCTAATGTGTCTTTACTATTGGAACTATGTCCTTCTTCAAAACCTAAACCTCTGGTATCTTTTGAGTGCTTTTGATTACTCAACATCTTGTCCAAGGCTTCAGTCCTTCCCTCATACTTGCTCCTCATCTTGAACACATCCTTTCTCTTTTCAAGCTCCTTTCTGAACCTTACAATTTCTTCTTCCAAATTTTGATGCTCCTTCTCCTTCGTCATCAAATTGGAGGACATAACTTCACATATCCTCTTGGCCTCTTCCAACTGGAGTTTCAAATCAGAAATTTTTTTCTTGGACTCATCTAGGGATTGCTTCAAATGGTCTTGTTCTTTAATAGTAGCACACTTAACCTTTTTGAGTTCCCTTCTTGTTTTACTCAACTCCTCAAGAGCACTTATGAGCTCACCTTCCAAGTTGACTTCAACTTCAATGTTTTCATCTTCATTATCTTCATCAATCATTTCATCTAGTTCCATAAAGAGATTAGTTTCTCTTTCATCCTCACAACAATAACTTTCTGAGGCGCTTTCTTCATCTGTGGCATCATCTTCAAAAGTATATAGGCTATTTTGCTTCTGGTAACTTCTTCTATCTTGTTGGTAAGTTTTTTTCATTTTATCCTTACCCAAAGTTCTGCTGGTGCTTTGTTACTCTTCTCCAACATTCTCACCATAGGGACATTTTGAAGAAAAGTGTCCTATTTTGCCATAGTTAAAACATTTGAGAGGTAATTTTCCTTTGTACTTACCAAACCCTCTTTTAATATTCCTTACAAAGTTTGCTACCACTGTGTCCGAGTCTTCACTAGATTCTCCATGAGTAATTTTCTCCTTACCCTTTTTGATGGAGTTGAAAGCAACCTCTTTCTTTGAAGTTCCTTCACCAGTTGTTCTCATTTCATAAGCAGTTAGGGACCGAAATAACTCATTTATTGAAAAGGTTTCTAGATCCTTGGCTTCTTCTATTGCAGATACCTTTGTATTATATTTAGATGTGAGTGATCTAAGTACCTTTTTGACAATCACTTCATCAACTATATCCTCTCCAATTTCTCTAATAGTGTTCACCATTTCATCAATTATTTGAATATAATCATCAATATTCTCTTTATCTTTCATCTTCAAGAATTCAAGCTAACCTCTTAGTGTTTGCAGTGTAGCCTCCTTGACCTTGACATCTCCTTCAAACAATCTTTTTCAACTTATCCCAAGTTTCCTTGGTGGATGAGTAGTGCATAACCTTAACAAACTCATTATTAGACAACCCACTGAGAATAGCATTCTTGGCCTTGGCATTATTTTCATACTCCTTCTTAGCATCTAGATTTTTAGGAGGAGTATTAGGGAAAATATACCCATTGTCCATAGACATCCAAACTTCAAAACCTAGGGAGGACAAATAGGGTTCCATTCTTCTTCTCCAGAAGGCATAGTTAGTACCATCAAACATGGGATCTTTGGAGGAGGAGGATTCATTCCTTGTCATTGTCTTCTTAAACCAAAATCTACCTAAGCTAGAGAAATCTTTGACAAATAGGGAAGCTAAGGCTCTGATACCAATTGTAGAACACATGATATCACTGAGAGGGGCATGAATAAGTGATTATAAATAATTTCAAACAATGTGTGAAACCGGTAGGATAATGTAAACACTAACAAAAAACTACACACAAGAGCACATCACATAATACCAATATACAAGAAAAACCTAATGTGAGAAAAACCTCAGTGAGAAATGTTGCTGGAGATCTACTGCTCCAATCCATCCTCACAATGAAATAACAATTTTACAATGTTTAGGGCACCAACCCAAGGAGCACCAACTCCTAGAAATTTATGGGAACCAAACCCTAGCAATTTATGGGCACCTACCCAAAGGAGCACCAACCCCTATTCTATTCTAAGCACCAACTCAAGGAGCACCAACCCCTACACTGAGCACCCACTCAATGAAATACAATGAGATACAATACAATGATAAACACTTGTTACAAATGAGTTTTGTAACCCCTTCAAAGAATTCTCTCTGCTGGTTAAACTCCTTTCTGTCACACTGTTTCTTATCTACTGGTCCTATGTTCTTACTGTCTGAATCCTCTACAATTTAGTTTCTACCTTGCATGATCTTCTCTGAAACTCACTTTGCTCTTCTTCACTCTCTTCTACTATCTTGCCGGTTTAGACACTGCCGATTTAATAGACTATTAACCTCTACAACTATTTACGAGTAACCTCAACCCTTGCTGTTACACCTATCTTACCGTTTCTTATCCAAATATTAGTTGCTTCAATATTTTTCTATCACACTCACATTGATCAACTCTCACCTCACAGAGATTCACTTTATAATAATTCTCTCTTCCATCATCCTCTATCAACATGCTTAAGTTTTTGATATGCATATTTATATACATGTTTTCCCACCAAAATAAAACTCAAGCTTCATGTGCTTAGGGTTTTCTTCACCAAACTCGATCTGTATCAAATCAGATCTCATCTTCTTGAATCGACAACCTACAATAGTTCAACAAAAAGCTTTGTCCTCTTTTTATTATTCCTATAAATGTTTACTATATTTAGCAAACTGGACTCTGTTCATCAATCTTGATTTTGTCCATCACAATAAATGATTTGATTGTTTCTTTCTCCAGATCAACAAGACGATCAAATATACTTCTTTGATCATAATGTCAAAGAATAAAATCTCAACCCTTCGATCTGCTTTGAGCCGCAATCCTCAACAAGTGATCCATGTTTTTCACAGTCGACATTTAATACCGACTTAGTCAACAACTACCTCACCGACACACCATTCACCTACCATTGCATGTTCACCACCTGGATTCCACGTGACATCTCCATCAACATCCAACTCACTTGATTGTGTCAGTTCCAACTTAATCATTGACCAAACATTTTATCGATATACACTAACCGGTTAACCTTCATATTGTGCACTTCTCTGTTCTGCCGGTTAGAACATGCTCTCTTGGACCACACTTACTTACTGGGATTTCTTGCTTACTAGTTGATTGACTTACCGATTGATATTAACATGCCAACAATATCTAATGGTGTAACAACATATTGCATAGCGGTTGACATATTTGCTGGTTGACATCAATGACAATACAATGCCAACAATATGTTGTTGTCATTGATGTCAACATATTCCTCTCTGGTGATTGCAAATTGGGAAGATCTTATAATCAAGTTTGTAGTGTTGTTTTGTTGATCACTATTTTGTAGAGTTCAATATTTCATCCAGTATATTTTGTTGTGATTAGATCTTGTGCTGTTTTTTTGGGATATTGCTTAGGATGGTCTTGTGTATCTTCATTTAAGATAGTTTGTGATTTGGTGCTCTGCAAGTTATCTTTCTTTATGACAGTTGTTGATTGGTTGTGTTCTTGAGCTTTTAGGTGTTGACAGATGAAGATTTGATAAGTGGTGTCGGCATAGGTGTTCCATGTTAGAAATAGCTAGGAAGGAAGATTGAGAGGGGGGGGGGGGGGGTGAATCGGTCCTCACTGGAATAAAAAACAAAACATAGATTTGATAAACTATAGTAATAAGATAGATAAGCAAATTAACACCACAACACACAACACCAATATTTTGATGTGGAAAACCTAGTTAATGAAAAAAACATGATTGAAACCTATCCATATAAGATGATACTCTATAATAGTATGTGAAAATATTACAATGGGGAATGAACATGCATTTACGCACACTGCCTAGAGCTCACTGGTCAAATATAATGGCCCAGAAGACTACAACCCTCAGGTAAGTCTCACTGAGTTACAATAAGATTAAGACTACAATCTGGAAGAAATCAATTGAAAGAATAGCATCTCTAAATGCCTGATTATAGTTTTGGTTAAGCACAATTATCTTCTCAGCAACACCAATCTCACCTCAATCTCAACACCGAAGTATAAATCACTTGTTCATACCCAAATCTCTCTCTCATAATGCAGACACAACATTGACACCTAAATTACATGACTATATCACCTATATATACAATTCATAAACCTTGATAATAAGGTTGGCTCAACCCTCAACCCTCAATTACAAAATTACATCACATGATACAATGATTGACCACCATACCAATATAAAGGTTTACATAACATAACATGGTGCTAATTCAAATTTCCAAATGCACAACTCCACCGAAAATCATGCCACGATCAACCGCAACACGCTACACCACTAGAAATACTACATAACACACAAATCATCACCAGTTGATGCAAACCACCAAAACTTGCACAATGATCAATGAGGATCGCCAAAAAAAATATGACATGAATAGGAAACACTAGAAAGCACATTAGAATAATCCAAAAATATTGCACCAACATCACTTTTCAAATCTTCATCGATCAACATTTGAAAGCTCAAGAACACAACTAATAAACAACTATCATGAAGAAAGATAACTTGCAGAGCACCAAATCATGAATCATCTGAAATGAAGATAAACAAGATCGTCCAAAATAATATCCCAAAATCTCAACACAAGATCTGATTACACTTGAATATACCGGAGGATATATCGGATTCTGCAAAACAATGATCAATAAACCAATACTACAAACTGGCTCAAAAAATCTCTCCAATCTAGAATCACTGGAGAAAATCATAGGAATATGAAGCAGTCACCAGCTAGGAGGGACCTCAAAGAGATCAGCCCAGATCGGTCAGAAAGAGTAAACACAATGGAAACATAGGGACATTATGGAGGCAATACATAACATATTGAATTATATCATGAAAATTGATTACAACCAACCGGTAACAACTGGGTTACAAAAACCGGCTCACAGGCTTGCTAAAACATGCTCAAAATACAGAATAGGTCACAACCAAGACCTAAAATCTTAACATCTATCTTCTATGCTTAGTCTAATTTCTTGATTACATTCTAATGTACTATTACAATTATTTATACAATCCAAGGGTATTCGGTTGGCCCAAAAAGGGATCAAAACCCAAAGAACAAGACCTAACTTGTAAAACTAACAAGGTTGGCCTCCGCCAAAGAAATTCCTCTAGAAAATCCAAAAGATGAAGTGTAGATCATGAGGAAAGGTCGGCCACATGCTAAGGACCATCAGAATCAATGCTCAATGATCTGCAAGCTATGGAAGGGGATCCGGTAGATCACCAATGCAAATAGTTCCAGGCAACTAGTAATAGAAAACTGTCTCACAAATTGGTAGCGATAATTACTGGAAAATGATCCAAATTTTCCATGGTTTGGGAATAAGGAAGATGATCAAGTCTTCAAGTAAAATCCAACTCCATAGGTTCCAGTGAGCCAAATCTGGGACACACAGAAAGATATACTAAAACTGCAAACAAAAAGCAAAACAAAAAGGAAATATTTTTGGTTGATGCAAGATTGCTATGAACTAGGAATGCTCCTGCATTAGACATCTGAGGTTGTTGAAAAAAAAGTGAGTCTCTCACTTTGCTAGGGTTAGAGGAAAACCAAGGTAGTCTACCTCTTCTTGAGAAATCCAAGATGATACTTCAACTGATCCGTCCTTCCACTTCACAAGATAGTCCTTATATTGACTGCTCCATGTACTACGACCAATCCTACTGTTCAAAATGTCTTCAATGTGATCTAGTTCCTTTTGGGGCAACTATTTCTCCAAGTCTACAATACCATCCTCACTGAATTCTGGTTCATGATACTGATGAAGATCTACAATGTTAAACACAGGTGAAATACTAAGACTATCCAGTAACTCCACTTCATATGCATTCCCAAAACTGAACTTCCTCAAGATCTTGCAAGGTCCAAACTTTCTCATCTGCAATTTGTTATAAGTTCCAACCGGGAATCTTTCTTTTCTTAGATACACCATCAATTCATTGCCAACTTCAAACTCCTTATGTCTCCTCTTCTCATCTGCCTTCTCCTTATACTTTCTATTCATGTCCTCCAAATGTTGCTTAACTTGAATATGTAAGTCCTTCATGTGATCTACAAATTCTTCTTCTTTTGAACTTCTTTGGTCTTCGCTACTAATATCTCTTAATTCTGATATACCTCTAGGGTGTGCTCTGGTAACAATCTCAAAAGGTGTTCTTCTGGTACTCCTATCTACTGAATTATTATAGGCAAACTCTACTTGTGCAAGAATAAAATCCCAACTTGCAGTTTTATCTCTAACTAAACATCTCAACAAATTTCCCAAGCTCTAGTTAAGTACTTCTACCTGTCCATCAATCTGTGGATGAAAAGTAGAATTGAACTTCAAATCTATCTTCATCTTCTTCCAAAGTGTTCTCCAAAAATAGCCAACAAACTTATTGTCTATGTTTGAAACTATGCTCTTAGGTAATCCATGCAATCTCACTAATTCCTTGAAAAATAGGTCTGCTACATGTAATGCATCTGATGTCTTATTACAAGGTATGGAATGAGCCATCTTTGAGAATCTATCCACTACCAAAAATATAAAATCATTCCCTCTCTATGCTTTAGGTAATCCAAGTATGAAATCCATGCTTATATCCTCCCAAGGTCTTATGAGTACTATCAAAGGTTTATACAATCCCACATTCTGACTACTACCCTTTGCAACTTGAAAAATTCTACAACTTTACACATATTTCCTAACATCCATATGAATCTAGGGCCAAAAGTAATGCTCACTCACCAATGCTACTATTTTATCAATACCAAAATGTACGGCTAATCCTCCACTATGTTTCTCCCTTATCAGATTCTCCCTCATAGAAATCTTAGGTATGCACAAGTGAGCTCCTCTTAATAACATCCTATGATGAAAAATGTAATCCAATCATTTGCTTCTATCCACTGTAGCCAGTTCTCTACATGTTCTCCAAGGTTCCACAAAATTTGGGTCATTATCATACAAGGTCTTCAATTCCTCAAATCCTAATATTGTCACTCTCATCTCTGTCAGCAAATTCCTTCTCCTACTCAGTGCATTGATAACTTTGTTAGATTTCCCACTTCTATGCTTCAACACAAAGGTGTAACTCTGTGAAAATTCTACCCATCTCATATGCCTCTGATTCAACTTACTCTGACTCTTTAAATACTACAAAGCTTGATGATTCATATACAACACAAACTCCTTAGGCAACTAGTAATGTCTCCACTTCTTCAAGGCTTTAACTATGGCATAAAACTCTTGATCATACATTGAATATCTCCTCCGAGCATCAGTCAATTTCTCACCGAAATAAGCTACTGCTCTCCCTTCCTGACTAAAGACTGATCGTATTGTTGTTCCATTTGCATCATAATCCACTTAAAATACTATTGAAATCTAGTAAAGCTAACACAGGCTGCTTTGTCACTTTCCATTTCAACAACTCAAAACTTTTGTTTGCTCTGGTGGTCCACTTGAATTTCTTTTGATCTCCCCTCATGGTCTCAGTCATAGGGTTAAAAACTAAACTAAAATTTCTGATGAACTTCTGATAGAAACTAGCCAATC
Organism: Cryptomeria japonica; assembly: GCF_030272615.1. Taxonomy (NCBI): domain Eukaryota; kingdom Viridiplantae; phylum Streptophyta; class Pinopsida; order Cupressales; family Cupressaceae; genus Cryptomeria; species Cryptomeria japonica. The sequence goes on along the minus strand of NC_081415.1, from coordinate 610,362,536 downwards.
CATGAAATGACCTCACCTCTCCAATGCTTTCCGGTGTAGGTCACTCAATAATTGCTTTTAATTTCTCAAGGTCCATCATCAAACCATCCTCTGATATCACAAATTCCAAATAGACTAATTCATCTTTCATGAAAGTACACTTAAGATTTCTTAGCAACTTTTCTTTTCTCAACCTCTGCAAAACTTGTCTCAAATGTAACAAATGTTCCTCTTTTGTCTTACTGAAAATTAAAATGTCATCCAAATATACAATATCAAAATTATCATCAGCAAATTGGAGAATGAGAAGGATTCCCTGGAGCTGGAACCTGACATTGAAGGTATGGGAGAAGAGCAAGGACCTAGAACGAGGACTAGAGGTAAAAGGAAAGAGAACAAGCCAAACAAGGATATGGAAGAACTCAAAGTTGCTTCGGCAAGCTATGACCAACTGATCAATAAGGCGGTTGATCTTCTTAAGTCTTTATAGTTGTTGTTTGTCTTTTTGTCTTTTCTCTGGTTTTTCTGCTTTGATGTTCCTTTCTTTAGTTGTCTGTTCGGTTTACTGGCCTTTTTGCCAGTTTTTTTGTAAGTTGTTTCAAACCCGGTCTGGATGCTTTTTGATGGACTATCTTATGCTCCTATGTCAAAGGTTTCGAGTCCTTAAAACCTATTTTTCATATTAATCAGAACAAACTTACCAAAGAATTTCTTCAATACCTTATTCATCAGCCTCATGAAAGTACTCGGTGCATTAGTTAACCCAAAAGGCATCACCAACCATTCATACAATCTTTATTTGTCTTGAATGTTGTATTCCATTGATCTCCTTCTCTTATCCTGATCTGATGATATCCACTCTTCAAATATATCTTTTTAAAGTATTTGGCTCCGCTCAAACAGTCCATTATGTCATCCATCCTAGGCAAAGGAAACTGATATTTCACTGTGATCTTGTTGATTGCTTTGGAATCGGCAAACATTCTCCATTCTCCATTCTTTTAGTTGTTAATACTGTTGGTACTGCACAAGGACTCAAACTTTCTTTGATCAAACCTTTCTTCAACAACTCCCGCACTTGTCTATTCAATTCTTCATTCTCTACTGGTGTCATTCGGTGTGCAACTTTGTTAAGCAAACTAGCTCCAAGAACCAGGTCCATGCAATGACTGATGCTTTTCACATGTTGCAATCCATCAGGTACATTATCTGAAATGATGTCTTCATACTCTGTCAGTAAATATTTTATCTCTTCCAGTTGTTCCTCTTCATGCTTCAGATTCTCAATCTTCTTAGGAACTAAGGAAAAAAACACTTCCATCCACCAAAAAGATTGTATAATTTATATAGACTTCACTCTTCAAAGGTTCCTCCAAGGGCAACAAGGTTTGACTCATCCCATTGGCCACAATAGTGTATGTATGCTTCCTGCCATCATGTATTTCCTATCTATCAAACTGCCAAGGTCTACCCAACAAAAGATGACAAATATCCATAGGCATAATATCACACAAGACTTCATCATGATAATTCCCAATTTTCAATTTCACCAAATATCTGATAAGGCTTAGGGTGTTTCAATCTTTCCAAAATCAACTTATTCACCACCTCTTCTGAAACAAGATTATCGAAACTACCACTATCAATAACAAATTTACAACACTTATTAGATACCTTATATCTGGTCTTGAACAAATTCTTCCTCTACAAGGGTTCTTCATCTCTCCCAGTATGACACAAATCTCTCTTCATCTTCAACAGTTCTCCATCTTCCAGTTTATTATCTGATCCAGTAGGGTTTTCTTCCACCACTGTTGTTCTTCTGATATTCTCTGTCTTCTTACACTCTAAAGAACGATGTCCTTCTTGTCCACAATTATAGAAAGTTCCTCTAAATACCCTTTTGTCTTGTCTTCTGTCATCTCTTCCAAAAATCGCATTCTGGTAGCCATTCGGTTCTCTCCTTCGCTATAAATTTCTATCATCTTTCTGGTATGAATTGTTTTCTTTGCTCACTTCTTTTTCTTTTTTTTGATCTGTATAGGTTCCTCTACCTCCGGTATATCCTCTTCCTCCTTGAAATCTTCCTCCAGAAAACCTTCCACCTCTTCCTCTCTACCTTTGCTCACGTCTTTTTTTTAGGTTCTCTTTTGCCTTTAGGGCATACTAGTAAGCCTCTTCAACACTCTATAATTTGATCAAACTAAGTTCATATTATATGGACACCCACAATCCATTCAAGTATCTTGCAAATTGTTCAACTTCATCATCAACATGTCCGGATTTGATATTCAACTTGTAAAATGTTTCAGTGTATTCCTTCACACTAGATTCCTTTTGTCTCAAATTCTACAACTTCCACAACAGATTCACTTGATAATCAGCTGGCATAAATTTTGATTTCAACTTAGCAACCATCCGATCCCATGTCTTGATCTTCTCTTTACCTCTTGTCTGTCTATCAACCTACAAATGTTCCCACCAAAGAGATGATAGTTCTGATACTTAATGTAAGTACAGATCCAATATCCAACAAGATGAGAGAGGGGGGGGGGGTGAATCATACAAACTTAATCTTCCATAAAAAACTTCAGATTCAACCTCGGTAACATATACTTCAGTAATATAACCAAAACTGCTAAACATGCAAATTCAAAAGCATATAAACATCATAAACCTCATAACACCAGATTTAACGTGGAAACCCAAATAGGGAAAAAGCACTGTGGGATTTCAGACCCACTAAGAAATATACTCTTCTAGAGTATGCTCGGTTAAAAGAAAATCCTGCTAAAGATTACAAACCACATTGCTAGATGTGACCCGGTTAAGGGATTTCCCTCAGATCTGTTAGGATCTTCACCTTGTTAGAAGTGACCTTGTTAAAGGATTTCAAACACTCAATCAAAATGTCACCTTGCTAGAGGGTTTTACAAATAAGACTGTTAAGTCCACTCGATTAAGAGATTTTCTATCACTTCACAAAATAATAGTAATAAAAATCTATCTGCAACTTCACATCTAAAATGCTAAAGCAGATTATTATTTGCTCAATACAATCTAGACATAGAACTAATCTTGTCCATCTATTGGGCTTCTATACTCTGTTATTCAAACAGGTCTTCAAGCTTATGTGCTCGGTAATCACTATGTAGCATCCCTGTGCATACATTTGCCCGCATGCATTGTTTATCAATAGTTCCCTATTTATAAACAATTAGCTAACCGCTTAATCTCCTTGATCACATTTCCCATGATCAATCATAGCCATTAGATCTTCAAACTTTGACTAGGTTCAATGTATCCTTCGATTTGAAAACATTTTACCCCACCTTGCAACTTGCATACATTTCTTGGAACTTGTGCTAGGGTATTGCGGTTCAATCTGAGCTATAGATCTTCATGTCGATTTTCCTTTGCCATAGATTCATTAACAAACTTCATACATGACATACCAATCATCTAATCAGTTCCAGCTCATTAGCTTCCTTCATTAAATAACGCATGTAACCATTTAATGTATTCTATTACAGCTCAGTTACACCTCGATAATAACTTGGTGAATACTAAAATTCACTCGGTAGACATTTTGCCTTCATTAACCGATAGCGATAACCTTAGGGTTTACCAACTAGGTTCCTTAGGGTTTATTGACTAGGTTCTTTGCTCGGTAACATAGTATAGTATTGACCTTACAATTTACAACATATGTATGATGTTAAAACAATCTAAACATCATGATCTCATCATTGTCTGACTCGGTAATAGTTGCCCATTGAATACCTTATTCATCCCCTTATTCATCATATTCTTTCTGTGTCTTTTACCGACATCTTTATACTCTTTAAATCATACTTCTCAAGATATGGCAACATCATACTGAATTAGAAAATCAATTTCTTGACATCAATGACAAAATAATAATATCAAGACAGTAAACATCCTTAATCAGTTATATCTATAATCATCAACAACCTTCTCAATATCCTTATTGAAATGCCAACAATCTCCCATTGTCTGTTATAATGCCAAATGCTAACAATCTCCCCCTTTGGCATTGATGGAAAAACCAATTGATTTGACCTTAAAAAGATTCGGATTGCTATAATTCTGAAATGCTAAAATGCTCTCTTGCTATCAACAGACTTCTCCTATTTTCTTCAATCTTCTCCCTCCTTTTTTTAATCATCAGTTTCAGTCTTTTCAATCAGTCTTCTCCCCCTTATATTAGTCTTCTCCCCCTTTGACAACAATGCCAAAAAGTAAAGAACTAAAACATAATTTCTTCCTGTATGAAGTGCTTTCCTACTGTTATGTGTCAACTTAGTCTCGGTCAAAGAATTTATGTCTTCAATTCCTATTCCCTGTATTATTTCCTATATTGTTTCCTGCACACCTTTAGAAAACATCCTAAAGTGTGTAAATCAGCATCAACTCCTAAAAATATTTTCTGTAGAGTCATCGAATTGATGCTTTCACCGAACTCGGTCAGTGAGTAGAAGATAGGGGTAGGACCCCTAACTTACTTCTGAGATACTCAAAAGTGTCCCTTGGCAGTGGCTTGGTGAAGATATCTGCTATTTGTTCCTTTGTGCTAAGATACTCCAACACCACTTTCTTCTCTTGAGCTTCTTCTCTAAGATAATGATATTTGATAGAGATGTGCTTTGTCTTAGAGTGCATAACAAGATTCTTTGAAATGTTAATGGCACTAGTATTGTCACAGAATATAGTTACTGACTCGGTAACTTTCTCATTTATACCTTCCAACATTTGTTTGATCCATGCTATGTTGGTACAATTCAATGCAACAGCAACATATTCATCTTCTGTTGTTGAGTGTGAAACACATCCTTGTTTCTTGCTAAGCCAACTCACTAGTCTTTCTCCTAAGAAGAAAGCTCCTCCACTTGTGCTTTTTCTATCATCAATGTTGCCTGCCCAATCAACATCAGTATAAAATTTTAAATCAAAATCATTTCCTTTCTGATATACTAAGCCATAATCCTCTGTGCCTTTCAAGTATCTAAAAATTCTTTTGATTGTTGTCATGTGTGTTTCCTTAGGATCTGTAGAGAATCTTGCAACTATACCTACTGCATGTGCTATGTCTGGTCTATTGTGAACAACATATTGTAGCTTTCCAATCATGGATCGGTAAACTGTCTCATCAATAGATTCAGATTCATCATTCTTTGATAGTTTATAGTTGGCAGTCATAGGAGTACTTACTGGTTTTGAATCCTCCATTCCAAATTTCTTAAAGATTTCCTTTATGTACTTGGATTGAGTAATGAAAATCTCATTTTTCATTTGCAGTATTTGTAAACCTATAAAATACTTTATCTCACTAATTAATGACATCTCAAATTCTTTACTCATTTCATTTCCAAAGTTCTTACATAGAGAGTCATTTCCACAAAATATAATATCATCAACAAATATGGCTAAGATCTGTATTCCATTTTCATCATTCTTCATGTACATATTGCTATTCTCACTTGTCCTTATAAAACCAATCTTAATCAAATAAGAGTGCAATCTTTCATACCATGCTCTAGGTGCTTGTTTCAGACCATATAATGCTTTATTCAATTTACATACTTGATCTTTATTATTGTCTTCAACAAATCCTTCAGGTTGTTCAATAAAAACTTCTTCTTCTAATACTCCATTCAAAAATGTAGATTTGACATCCATTTGATATACCTTGAAATTTTTGTAAGCAGCATATGCCAACAATGTTCTTACTCCTTCAAGTCTTGCTACAGGTGCAAAAGTCTCACCATAATCAATTCTTTCTTCTTGGGCATAACCTTTGCAAACTAGTCTTGCTTTATTTCGAATGACCTCACCTTTTTCATTTAGCTTGTTTCTGAAAATCCACTTTGTACCAATTACATTTTTGTCCTTTGATCTTGGGACTAGTGTTCATGTGTCATTCTTCTTGATTTGATTAATCTCTTCTGTCATAGTATTTATCCAATCTTCACTCTTAAATGCTTCTTTCACTATTCTCGGTTCAAATTCAGATATCAGACATGTGTTCTGTCTCAGTTTGTTCCTTGTCATCACTGGATCATCCTTACCTCCTATAATCTGACTTGGTGCATGATGTCTTCTGACATACTTGGCTAATATAGGCTCGGTAGGCTCTGTATGCTCTTCTTCATCACTCGGTAACTGGATATTCTATTCATTTTCTTCAACAGTTTTCTCGGTAAAACTTGTCAGTTGAACATAGACAAATTCATCATAATCTTTTAATACCAAGATCATTGCAGAATAAGTTGAACTCATCAGATGTGAACTCTCCTCCTCTATTTTATCTAAGACATTTATGTTGTCTTCCTGTTTCATTTTCAACTCTTGCCTTGTACCATTTAAACATTTGAAAAGCTTCTAGTTTTTCTTTTAAAAACATAACTGACATAATCCTTGAATAGTCATCCACAAATAATATGAAATATTTATCACCATAATAACTTTGAATTTTCATAGGACCACAAAGATCAGTGTGCACAAGATCTAAAATTCCCTTAGAAGTGTAAGACTTACTTGTAAATCTTGATCTTGTCATCTTACCCATCTGGCATCCTCAGCACATAGCATTCTCAGGTTTTTCAAGACTCGGTAGACCTCTTACTCAGTGCTTCTTACTTATTTTGATCAGATTATCAAAATTTACATGACAAAACCTTTTATGCCATAACCAGGTATCATCTATCTTTGCATACAAACACTTGTTCTGAGTTGAGTCAAGGTGAAATGTGTTACCTTTTGTTTGTGTCCTGGTAGCAGCTAACTTTCCATTCTTGTCATGAACTTTGACAATTCCTTTCTGAAATTCTATTCGGTAACCTGTATTGTTTAGTTGTGCTACACTCGATAAATTGTATTTCAAACCTTCAACCCAGTAAACATCATTGCATCTTGCATTATCAAGAAGTGTTATAGATCCTTTACCTTTCACTGGACATGGTGCATCATTACCAAATCTAACATAGCCTCCATCATAATCTTCTAACATAACAAACTTGTGTTTATCACCTGTCATATGATGTGAGCATCCACTATCTATGATCCAAGAATCATTAGCTTTTATGTGAGATATTAGGGCTTTTTCTTCATACCTTTCTTCATCTAAACCATCTTTGATAGCCACATAAACTACTTCCTCTATATCAGTTTCATCTGATTTATCATCATTGGATTCCTCATCAGCTATTAAGCATGTCTTTCTATCTCTTCTTTTGAAATCTTGGTGTCCTTTGTAATGATTGTCTTTCTGTCTGTCATCTCGGCAATCTCTCTTTTTAGTAGAATCTTTGTCAGGATAGTTAGAAGCCATACGTCCTATCTTATCACAATTGAAACATTTCAGAGGTAATTTTCCTTTATACTTACCTTTGCCTCTCGGTAACCTTCTGGCTAATAGTGCTTCAAACTCTTCCTGCTTTTTGATTTCCTCATACAGTTTGTGTACTTCTTCCATGTTCTTATGAAATATTTCACTTGCTCCATTGTGATCTCCTTCAGAGTACTTGTACTTTCTTTCATTGTAATCATTAGATTCATCAAGATGAAAAGAAATGCAGATTCAACTTTATTTACCAAAGATCCATTGTTATCAAAGTTACTTAACTCAAATGCATATAGCTTACCAATAGTAGCATCTAAAGAAACTGGCATATTAGGTACAGACCTCAATTCATTGATTGCAGAGACTCGGATTGCATAAGCCGGTAGAAAGGTTCTTAACAACTTACTTGTTATATCCTTTTCTTCAATAGTTCCACCTGCTCCTTTGATTTGATTCACAATCTCCTTTAGTCTTGTACTGTACTGAGTTATGTTCTCACCTTCATTCATCCTCATAGATTCAAGTTGTCCTCTTAGACTATCTACTTTTTCTCTTTGAACATGTTCATCTCCTCCATATACTGATATGAGCTTATCCCACATAGCCTTTGCATCATTGTAGCCTTCTAGATCATTAAACTCTGAGTTGGTCAATGCAGATGTTATTTCAATCATTGCTTGCATATGTTCTTGCTTTGCCTTTATCTCTTCCATTGTCAATAGATAGGTGCTCGGTGTGATGAAATCATTCTCCTGATAATATACAACATATTCTCCAACTCTTGATAGGTGCAGCTTCATCCTTTTCTACCATGTAGAGAAACTTGACTTGTTCAGCTTCGGTGCATCCCTCTTATACATCTTCGGATGTTTGCCTCAAGTACCTTTAAACTTTTCTTCCAGAGTCCAAAGCTCTGATACCAATTGATAATTCTGATACTTAATGTAAGTACAGATCCAATATCCAACAAGATGCGAGGGGGGGGTGAATCATACAAACTTAATCTTCCATAAAAACATCAGATTCAACCTTGGTAACATATACTTCAGTAATATAACCAAAACTGCTAAACATGCAAACTCAAAAGCATATAAATATCATAAACCTCATAACACCAGATTTAATGTGGAAACCCAAATAGGGAAAAACCACTGTGGGATTTTGGACCCACTAAGAAATATACTCTTCTAGAGTATGCTCGGTTAAAAGAAAATCCTGTTAAAGATTACAAACCACATTGCTAGATGTGACCCGGTTAAGGGATTTCCCTCAGATCTGTTAGGATCTTCACCTTGTTAGAAGTGACCTTGTTAAAGGATTTCAAACACTCAATCAGAATGGTCACCTTGCTAGAGGGTTTTACAAATAAGACTGTTAAGTCCACTCGGTTAAGAGATTTTATGTCACTTCACAAAATAATAGTAATAAAAATCTATCTACAACTTCACATCTAAACTGCTAAAGCAGATTCTTATTTGCTCAATACAATCTAGACATAGAACTAATCTTGTCCATCTGTTGAGCTTCTATACTCTGTTATTCAAATAGGTCTTCAAGCTTCTGTGCTCAGTATTCACTATGTAGCATCCCTATGCATACATTTGCCCGCATGCATTGTTTATCAATAGTTCCCTATTTATAAACAATTAGCTAACCGCTTAATCTCCTTGATCACATTTCCCATGATCAATCATAGCCATCAGATCTTCAAACTTTGACCAGGTTCCATGTATCCTTCGATCTGAAAACATTTTACCCCGCCTTGGAACTGGCATACATTTCTTGGAACTTGTGCTAGGGTATTGCGATTCAATCTAAGTTGTAGATCTTCATGCTGATTTTCCTTTGCCATAGATTCATTAACAAACTTCATGCACGACATACCAATCATCTAATCAGTTCCAACTCATCAGCTTCCTTCATTAAATAACGCATGTAACCATTTAATGTATCATGTTACAGCTTGGTTACAACTCTGTAATAACTCGGGGAATACTAAACTTCACTCAGTAGGCATTCTGCCTTCATTAACCAATAGCGATAACCTTAGGGTTTACCGACTAGGTTCTTTGCTCGGTAACATAGTATAGTATTAACCTTAAAATTTACAACATATGTATGATGTTTAAACAATCTAAACAACATGATCTCATCATTGTTTGACTCGGTAATAGTTGCCCATTGAATACCATATTCATCCCCTTATTCATCATATTCTTTCTGTGTCTTTTACCGACATCTTTATACTCTTTAAATCATACTTCTCAAGATATGGCAACATCATACTGAATTAGAAAATCAATTTCTTGATATCAATGACAAAATAATAATATCAAGATAGTAAACATCCTTAATCAGTTATATCCATAATCATCAACAACCTTCTCAATATCCTTATTGAAATGCCAACAATCTCCCATTGTCTGTTATAATGCCAAATGCTAACAAGAGATGCATGACCTTTCAACCAGGTACTAGCATATTTCACCTTCCTTTCTTGTGTAGTTTTTTCACACTAATACATTTGGCCTCAAATTTTGATGGAGGTTTCCCTCGGACAAGGCTTTTTGTGATCAAATGTGATTTTAAAAAAAAGTGCTCGATAACGTCGAAATGGCGATGATGTTTTCCAATGACGCCTATGTTAGTTGAAATTCTGATGATCAGAGGCATTATTAAAAAAAAAAGAAAAGTGCAGGTTCATTTGAAAACCACGTGTGACAGATTGAATTAACTCTCAACTTCTTGTGCCTCTACCAATTCCTTTGTTTCTTTTGCCTCTTCCTCTACCTCTACCTCTACAAATCAAGTTCAATGTTTCCTTTGCCTCTTTTGCGTCTGCTTCTTCCTCTACCTCTACCTCTACAAATTGGGTTGTCTAGTAGATGAAAATGAAGGATTGTATTAAATTGTTTGGAGGGTATCAAACTATTGGAGATGGCAAAATTCCTGTAGGTTTTTGCATGCCGTTAAATTCTCGTGGAGTTGTAGGTTGTGTGTTTGAATCATGTAAAGTTGGTTGTAGACAAGTTCATTTTAGAGTGTGTGTCTCATAAATTTGAGCTTGTCATCCTACCAGTATGTTCTCATTTATCTATTTTTCTTTACTTTCCTAATGCTAAAAGTATTGTATAAAAATTTAAAAATAAGCAAACCCTATTTACTATACTAGAATCAATATGCTTGCTTGCTTGTAAATGAATGTTTTCCATACCTAGTTATTGAAAAGTCTTCCAATTATCGATTATGTTAGATAAAGGCTAAAAGTATTGTATACAAATTAAAAAATAAGTAAACCCTATTTACTATACCAGAATCAATTTGCTTTCTTGTTTGTAAATGAATGTTTTCCATCTGCTTGCTTGTAAATGAATTTTTATAAAGTAGTGATTGTATGAATTAGAAATATGATTCCTTAATAAAAATTGCTTTGGAAATACTTGATTCAAATATATAAAATCAATAAAAAACCAGTGCCTTGATTCCTTATTGGTTTCATATCATTTCAAATGAAAAAACCTATGTTTAACCATAGAGACAGTTTTAATAAATTGTTAATGTAACAAGACCATCATCTCAAAGGCTTTCATATGAATTGCAATTAAAATATGACATCCAGTTAGTCTTATTAAATTTAACTTTACTTTGAAAGACCAGTACACCAATTCGAAGTTTGCCAACCAATCCTTCAAACTGAAAATTTATCTTAATTACAACAACATAAGATTGCACAATGAAACAATCTATGTAAATAGATTTATCCAAGGAACTGATCAATCCATTGAAAATATAGATATCATCATGAATGAGAAACACTTGAATCTTTATATTTAAAATAAAATACTTAAACCAATTGATTTTAGTGTATATCCTCCATCAACATGGTACTTCTAGACAACACGTTCATAAGAAAATGCATAGAGACTGTCTTGATAAAAAAACTATAAACTTGTGATATCTATCTCTCCTAAAAATTCCTCCACATATAAATGAGGATTTAGTTTGAAAAATAAAAGGGAATACCCTTTCATTAAACTAAAATTAACAAAAAACTAACTAGAAACTAACTACCTCAAAACTGCCCTAACAAACTAAAACTATAAAATACAAAGTCACATCTTTAAAAATCTCTTTGATATCTATGGTTGGTCTCCAAGAATCTAATCACACTTCTGAATGTTCTTCAAATATCCCTCTGATTTGTAGGTATCTGCATTGTAGATATAATCTCTGACCACAATCTCCAAAGTGATGAAGTTTTCCATCTGCTCGATTGTGTCTGTCAAGTCAAGTACATCAGAACAGACAATGTTAAGGGAAACACTGAGAAGACTTTGGCACTCCACAATCCATTTATCCTTATCCTTAAACTGTCCATTCCGATCTTCAATTTTTGGAAAACCATGTTTTACTATTTCCTTACATTCATTAAATTATTTTTGCCATTCTATGTCAAAGTCTTCATGGTTTTTCAATAGCTTTTGTATTCCTTTAATGACTTAAGCATTTGTATTGGCCATTTTCTTATCATGCAAAAAAGCTCCTATTATATTATAAATCCAGTTGTGAGATATTGTATTATCCATATTATTTTGATAAACAACCCATAAATCTTCAAGGAAACCCTGCAATTTTTCAAATCTCTTAGTCAATAAAATAGAGGCTGTGTCAACCCTCACACTCTGCATTTGCCTTTTCAACTTTTTATTTTCCAGTTGCACTTCCTCACATTTCTTTTTCCACTAAGACCCATCATGGATTTGTGGCACATGTTGTCCTCCTCTTTTTAGCAATTATTCATATAATCCCTTGTATTGATCTCTTTCTTTGATCACTTTGACCAATTGTTCTTTACTAAATTTTGAAATATCAATACCCATATCAGCAGTAAAATTGGGATCTACTTCACCAAATTTCAATTTCATCATGTGAACAAAGGATTTATCCACATCAATTATTTTTGGCCTCTTATTTGGAGGGTAAACAGCCCATAAAAGAAAAGCCTCTTCATTTTGGTCAAATCTAGAGACGACATACACATCATTTAGCCCTTGAATATCCAATTTAAAATCCTTATTCTTAGAATGTAACATGCTATTAGAAATAAATGATGCACTCATGTCCCATCCTGGAAAGATGATGATGCCCACTTCACTAAGAAGTTGTCTTCCCCTTTGAGGGGTTATAGTGGCCAATTCTAAACTGATTTCTTCCTTTAGTTTTCCCAACAATTCTGATTCTTTTTCAGGGGTTACATTTGGGATAGAGTCTCTCAGTTTTTTCCCTTTGAAATTATATAAAAAGGATTTAAATTCTTTTGACTTAATAAAAACATCATCAGACACAAAGGCAAAATGCTCATCATATCTTGCATCACTATGGATGTTCAGCCTGACAACAATTTGCTCTTGCAAGTTTGGCTCTTCTATCATGTCTGGTGCTTGATGCCTAGATACCACCTCAAATTCTTCGGACTTGCCTTCACTCTCTTCTTCTTCAGTTTCCATTTCATGCAATCTCTTTTTCTTTTCTTCCAATTTCTTGTTTAATTCGTCAATGGTCGTCTGGGCCTCTTCCTCCATGTTTTTAAACATGTCCTCTGCTTCCAAGTAAACATGAATATAATCTCTCAGATTTTGAATTTTCTTGCAATTGTGAATATATCCCTTAGGGTCATAATTGACCCTAGCGGCATATTTGAACAAATTGTATTCTTCAAGCAGTTTCCTATCAAAGGCTTCATAAGCCTTTGTTGATACAATGGTAAAATCCCCAAAACTAAGAGTCCTAGGAAGGAAAGTCTGCTTATGCATACCTCCAAAATGTCTGACATTCAAAACACTTAATTGTCTCACAATCTCTAGATAAGAAATTTTGTTTGGTACAAGTTTTGGCAATAGATATGGGGTTCCTTCCAAACCATAAATCTTGAAGCCAGTAAATTCCTTGTGAACGAACCAATCGCCCTAGTTGTGATTTACAATACCTCTTTCATAAAAAACAATAGATCTAAGAAACCTTTAACTTCAGTGGAAATAGATCCTTCACATGGGACACCATACATCTGGCATAATGGCTTTACTATTAGCTCTTCAAACTTGATGTAGTTTGATTTCACATATCGTGAATCCCAAACTAATGTCCACATCTATACTGGTTCTTCTTTACCTGCTCTGTCCACTATGTTCAATTTTAAATTCATTGGCCACATACCCCTAAATCTCCCATAAAATAAAATCAAATACATTAACAACAAGTAAAACTTGAAAGTGGGCTCCCTATTATCTCTGAGGTTTAATAAACCTTCATGTAATTTTTCTACAACATAAGTAGCATAATCAAAGGGTCTTGGCTCATACATCTGTACATTTGCTGCTAACACCAGCGACCCAATATTAGCTACATTAGGGACCTCTATATCTCCAACCTGTCTGCATGACATATAGGTGTACTGTAAGTAGTGTCTAAAAATGTCCATGTTGAATGGGGGACCATCCTCTCCGGTCAGAATGCCCTTCTGAACCATGTGGAGAGCTAAGTTCCACCCTTTATAAGTAGTATCCATTTTAACAAATTCCTCCTCTAGTTCTTCAAACGACAAGGGTACATCAAGGTTAGGGTCTAAGCTAAAAATTTCATCTATAGTGCCATGACTAAATTTGATAAACACTCTGCCATTTGGAAAATGAATGCATCTCTTCACCAAATTCTAATTTTTGCCTAAGACTTCCATCAATCTGATATTTACGAAAACATTTGGAACAACTAGTTTACCTAAGTTGGTTATCCACGAGTTACAAATTGGCACTTCTCTATCCTTTCTCAGAAAATGAAACATGAAGAGTTTATAACCTCTCACCTTTGTCCACACATCTCCAACCCCTTTAAACATGTCCTCAAGCTAGTCTTTTTTGGGCAAATGTTGTTTCGACCTCCTTGATTTTGGGCCTGGGACTACAATTGATCAATGATATCTTGATTTAGTTTCCGTGCAAGAGGGAATTCCGTTGTTTTGGATTTTTTAGATGTGGATTCAGAGCCCTTAGCACTCCTCTTTATTCTTGATGAACTTGCAACCTCCATCATGCATGATTAATTGTGAGCAATAATTATCACCTTGTGTGTTTTTTAATAAGAGATAACCTGCATTTGGTTATTAATTTGCCTCATGTGAGCCATCAATCTACTCAATTGCACGCATTAAATATAGGTTGCTTTGGTTTCTATTTTGAATTGTAACTGCAATGGCTCATCGATATATACTTTCTCGATGAATTACTCCCTTGGCACCATCGGCAATATTTCATTCCTTAAGTCTCTTTGTTTTTTATCGGCGTGTGTCTTCTCGAGTCCTCCATTGGGTATCAACATAACCTTGAACAGTCTCTGGTGATAGTTACTTTTTCCCCAATGAATCTCCCACTCTATTGTTTCCATTGGGTGTCAGGATAGCTTGAAATGTTACACCCCAATCTCTTTAAGTTGTACCAATGACTAAGGCTTCTCTCCCTATCGGTGTAAGTCTTACTGATAGCCTTATCGGTTATCGACAAGACAACAATTCACATGTTCCAATAGCGAAAGTCACGTCGATGATACTTTAGTAATGAATCGGTTGGTGTATATCCTCCCAATGTGTCTATTAGGTATCAGGATATCTCCTATCCCCTTTTAGCAATAGTTAATCACTTCCTGATGACCTTTGTCTTAGCTAGGGTGCTTTCTTCGGGGTAGGCTACATCGATGGTTTGATTTCCAGACTTGTGGAGTTGTAATGGACTTCGTCCATTTATCTTCCACTTCTAGACAACCATACTCTCTTGTTGCTTAAAGAAAATGGAGAACTAAATGGTACTAATATTAAGAAGCTACATACTCATCACGAGTAATGAGAAATAAATAAGCTTGTCAAGCTTGAAATCAATGTGTAAGGCTAGCTGTGACATTTTGTCAAAAGTTGTCAAATAGTCCTATTTAGGTCCTGATTGTTCAAATAATGTAAATGTACCCATGAAAGGGTAATAAAGGTTTAATATGTTGTTTTGAGTCCATTCTAATGTTTTCAAAGTATCTAAGTAATGTTTAGTGGTCATTCATGTCAAAAGGCAAAAGTTGCCAAGGTGTCACTAAAAAGTTGTAATGCAACAATGCATAAAATGTTGTCAAATTGTACATTTCGGTCTTAGGGGAAGTTGGAATAGTTATAGAACCATGAGAGGCTATACAATCCATCATTTATTTGGACTAAGTGTGTGTGACAGAGTTGGAGAAAATTCTTGTAAGGCTAGATCAAATAAAGCCTCTGATTGTCACTTAATTATGTAGGGTTATGATAGTTATAGGGTTGCATATCAGTTTGAAAATAAAACTTCCATGTAATTATTTGTTGGATAAATAGGAAGGAAGTGTATTTCTATAAAGTATGTATTGGAAAATGTTTTTGATGAAGATTCAATGAGAAAATTGTTATTTTGTTCAATACTTTTAATTGTTGTTTTTGACAGTCATGATTATTTTGCTGCTTTAGATGTTTCTAAAATTAGTCTCCATAAATTAATCATTCCTAAGTTGATTCTTTTAGATGACATAATAAAAAGGTTTCTCTTCTTTTAAAACTCAAATATTTTTCATCAACTTGCCAAAATCAAGCTTCTTTTTTAGCCAAGAAAACTATCTAAATAAAATAGTCTTCATAATTGAATAGAGTCTAAGTTTAAGTAACATTTCAACTTCTATATAACTAGTTCTAAGAAGACATGTACTTGTGATATCCTATTGAGTAGTTTGTGAAGGTTACCCACCGAAGTTTAGATAGCCCAACTTTTTTGTGTGTGAAGAAAGACCATGTTAGAAAATATCAGTGAAGAACAAAATAAGGAGACAATTGCTAGATTGTGGTCTAACTTGAAAAGAAAAGGTGATGGAAAATGTTATTGTCCCTACAAAATTTGTAAGGGCTTAAAGACTAGAAGACTTCTAATCAAAACAACTAAGAAACATTGTAGGCAACATGGTCACATTAAAGGGGGACATGATTATCATCCATTGGTAAGCTATTCATTATATTGTTTTAACAATTTATATACATAATAAATCACTTCATGATGAGATCATGATCATGGTTTATTTATCTTGATCAGTTTTATATAGGTCGAGCTCCCTAGGGTACATGATATGGACCAACACAACCCGAAGAATATGTTTTTCAAAGTGGAGGTGTTGTTCTAAAAAATGAGCAAACCAAGTTTACTTGCAATCTATCTATGAAATAGCCAATCTCAATCAATGAAAAGCTTCAGGGCTTGGACAACATAACATAGGATCCTAATGATCCTCCTACACTTTAGGTTCTGCTAGACCTAGGGGGGAGACCCTTTGATGCATAAAATACAACTAGTTACAGACATATGGTATCAATAAAAGAAGATGAATCTCAAAAGGCTCAACAACAAGGAGGTTACTGCAGATGGGCTAGATCTACATTGACATCTCAACTAGATTGGATAATGAGATAGGTGGAACATTACCATAGAACATAAAGCAAAAGATATTCTGATTTGATTTTTTTTTAAAAAGAAGCAAGTAACTTCTGGCTATAACAGATCAGTGCCTTAACCCAGGCAAAGAGTCAATACAAAAACCATAAATAGAATCCAAGTTGCACATCAGATTCATTGAAAAAGATATCCCTCTATTAATGCCTAACATTAATACATTCTAAACTCAATCAGAGGATCATACATATCCAAACATTGACTCAAATCCAAAATGATTGTTCATAGAATTTAAACTCTCCCTTGAAGAGTACCTAAGAACACCGAATTACACTCCCACTTTGAGAGGACAAACCCAAACTCCCTTAAAGACTGGATTTTTTTAAAATAAGAGAAGGCCTAGAGATAATCCCATGCAACTGTATATATGCCTTACATATATGTGACCTGCCACTAAGAAACAATCTGCATATCTATTCAAAGAAAGAAATAATAGGAACATCAACCAATACAACTAAGAATACAACAAGCAAAAATGGAGCCCCTCTTGGAAATATCCTTCAGAGAATTTCTCCAAAAAACTAGAACCCTTACAATAAGAATAAATTCAGAATAAGAAGGAAGAGAGAAGAAATCAAGATTTCATCTCTGACAATGGAAACTGCCCTATCTTTCAGCATTAACTATTCATACACTTGGCCGACAGAAAATCCTCTCTGACAAACTGAAAAATCCTTCTAAAATCCTAAGTCAACTTCCCTTGAGATACTTGACATGTGCAACAAATGATTTCAGAAACAAACTCCTTGGATCAAGAGCTTTCCAACGATATATAACACTTGTATATTTGGCCAAAAAAAAAAACCCCTCAACCATCAATCCCTCTGCAGGTCAGTCATTAATTTCTCTTGCAGATCAATCAGCCACAACAGTCATTTAAATTTTGAATTTTCTGCACTATAGCTAGGACTATATCATTTAACTTTGACTTTTTCCATTTTCCTCCTTTTGCGCTCCACCACGTGGCACCCCCTGATTGGCTCTGGGGTCCCTATCCTACCACCTCAGCATGACCTGGACTCATCGTCAGAATGAAGCCCTTCTTTGTCACTGGGCTATGATGGATATGCTAACGAGCGGTTTCTCATCGCAACCTAGCAACCACCATTGATCTTCCTCGGACTTGCTCGCCCGTTATCTCACTAGGGCCACTCACCCCTTTTCTGCAAGGGCCTACCACGTGTTAGCCTTTGGTTCACCTTTGGATCCATCTGGGTGCCACCCTCTAACCGCCACATGTCTTTGGTTCTGTTGGTTTGTTCGATATTATTCTTTTGGCCAAACTTCCTCCCTTGGTGAGCTGTTCACATGTCTCATCAAAACTATAGTTTCATCGATACTTTTTATTTTATCGGCGGGACTAGCTATGATTTCTTCGAAGTACTTTATGTCGATGAAACTGATGCTTTTGGTGAATACTTTTAGAGATCCATCATGGCCAAGGTCTGTTTGATAAGTCACTCTTTGGTTTGTCTATGCATCCAACTGGCCACCATTTGGATGCCACCTCACCAGTCGCTATGTTGCGGGGGATAATTAGCGAGCATCCTCATCTTGCGGTATAGTGATGGTCATTGATCTTCATCAAACTTGCATGCTCTTTATCCTTCATCCATCTTGTGCCACGTGGCACATCCAACCCGCTTGCAGATCCACCTATCTTGCCACTACACACCACCTCACCAGTCGCTATGTCGCAAGGGTATTCATTTTGGGCACTTCACAACCGCGGTACAACGACAGCTGCTGATAGTCTTGAAATTTTACTCCACCATTGATCTTCCTTGGATTTGCCATTGGATCTCAGTGATTTGATCGATCTTTGACTCACCCCTTTTCTGCATGTGCTTTGTCACCAAGTCATGGTGAGTATTCGGTGGGCATCTTTCTATCGCGGTATAGCGACCACCATTGGATCATCTACAATCACTATTTGATCTACCCAACTTGCTCGACCTTTAATTTCTTCTCGCCAGCCTACCACAAAATTTGGATGCCTTGAGATGCATGCACACGCGGGGTCCACTGGGCCACAAGCCACTTCTTACCAAAATCCCTTAAGCTTCGACACTATAGTTATATGTGTTCTTATATTTAAATGCGATAAATTCCCTCTGTACTGCCAATGTGGGATAAATGCTTTCCCTTGAAAGTTTATTTCTTTTGTAAACCCAATTTGGTGCCCAGGTAAAAACTCCTTACACAAACTTATTGCATTTGTTTTGAGTTCTCTATGGCCTTTTCCAACAACCACACCAAACTTTACACAGGGAAGAACTAGTAAAAAGGGGGGGTGCGGAACTAGCTATAAGCCTGCCCATCGCATTTGCCAAAAAAATGATAAGCCACACTAGGAGGAAGTGCAGATGCAAAATTCTTGAAATGGGCCTCTCAAATTCACCTCAAATTCACCAATTTTTTATGAGTCCCAATAGGAGGAACATGGAGGTGTGAATATCGAAGCTGAAGATAATAATCCCATGGAAGATGATGATCATGTGCCAAAAACACAATTGAAGATGATGGTACAATTACATTGATCCATGACACATTTAGTACTGACGTAGCCAATCACAATGATCAAGATGACTTTGATGTTGTTCATGATTTACCTGTACTTGAGAAGGCATACGAGCCCCTTTATGAAGGCTCCCAAACAACTCTTCTCTTCATTGTATTGTTGTTAGTGAACTTCAAGGTTATGAATGGTTTATCCAACATAACAATCTCACGTATGTCAAGGTATGTCGTATATGTCATTACAGTTAATAAAGGGTGAATCATGTACCATTAATATTCTTTATATGAAAAAATTAATATCTGTAGATTGATAGGTGAGTTTTTGTTACCACCATCAAATATTCTACCTCGCTCATACCGAGAAATATCTTCCATTCTGAAAGATATTGGAATGGAGTATCAAGCAATAGATGCTTGTCCCAATGATTATATTATATATCATAAGCAACATGAATTTGCAACAAAATGCTTTGAATGTCATATCAGTAGATATCGAATAGATCAAATAACAAAAAGGTGCCTCACAAGGTTCTTCATTATATTCCCATTATTCCACGTATGCAATGATTATTCAGGTGCACTAGCTTGGCACAATTTATGGATTACCATGCATGCAATAGAAGCTGAGATGACATTATTTGACTGCTTGTGGATGGTTCAACATTTATGGAGATAGAGGAAAAGTGGCGACACTTTAAAGAAGAACCTCGTAATCTCAAGCTTTCATTGGCAGTGGACAGTGTCAATCCATTTGGAGAGATGAGATCTGTTTACTCATTGTGGCCAGTTTTTGTTATCAACAATAACATTCCTCCATGGATGTCGATAAAGAGGGAGCACATAATGTTGGTGATTATTGTTCCAGGTATTTTATCATTTCATAGTCATCTACATTTAATTATAAATATTGCAGTAAAATGGTAATAATGATTATGTAATGTTTTTGTTCTTTCAACTAGGTAAGTACCAAGTTAAAGATATGAATGTGTATATTGAGCCTCTTATCGACGAGTTGCTGGAGTTATGAAATGGTGTCACTATGTATGACATCTCTAGACCAATAGGACAAAGACAATTTCAATTCCATGCAATTCTTGTATGGACAATACATGATGCCCCATGACTAACACATTTTTGTGGTATGTTAAAGTGTTCAAGTTGCGCATTATAATTATAATTATAAAAATTAACATATTTAATCCAATTATACATTATCTTGTAGGTCTTCAAACAAAGGGAAAATTTCCCTATCTAGTTTGTGGTCCAAAGATAAAATCCTGTCATTGAAAAAGTTTAGGAAAGTAGGTGTTTGATGAGTAAAGGCACTTCCTCTAGAGAAATCATAAGTATCAAAATATTGAAAAATACCTTTTCAATGGGAAAAAAGAGACTACATCAAAGCCACGAAGAATGACACCTTGCCTATGGAAGCTGGAATATAATAGAATTAATCATCAAGGTAATTGTTGGCATTTTACACTCTTATGAGAATAGTTGATGTTTTCATTGATGGAAACCAACTGGCAATCATTTGGCAACCAACTGGCAATCATTTGTTAAGCAATCGGTAGATACCGACACCTGCAATAGACTTCTACATACACCGACAGACACTTCACCGACATCAACAACAATGTATACTGGCACTCAGGCCGACATGGAATAAACTTTTTATTTTTTTGTAATGTAATCATCTTTTGTAAAAGCCGACATGGTATATTGTAATAGACTCATATATGTATGAGATCTTATAGGTCATTTTTGTGTGGAGACAGATGAGAAGTATAAGGTGATTTTCTATAAGGTGATATAGTTGACAGTGAAGGTTTTGGTTATTGACTGAGCTTAAACCAGTATAGAACTTGGCATGAGAGATGCTGTTTTGAAGCAGTACATTGTATTGGATTTTGATAATCCATTTTGTAGTCAGTGTGACTCTTTATTGAGCAGTGTGATCTAGGCTTTTGGCCTCCCTGCATGTGCATGTCCCTCATTGTAAGTAGTATTTATTCTTTGGCCAGTGAGTAAATATTATGGGTCACAAATCCCACCAAGGTTTTTCCCACACCGAGTTTCCTCATTAAATATGTTGTGTTACGGTGTGTTCTCTATGTTGTCTTTGTTATTCTTATTTGCTGCATTAATTCTTATTTACCGGTAAACTGTTTTGGGATGCAAAGTTTTAAATAAGTATAAATATTTTGTTAACCGGTTAGACATTGATTCACACCCCCCCCCCCACTCAGTGTCTTTGGGACTGTCATTGATTCTAACAGTAATGTCATTCCATCTAATGGTTTATGTTTGGAATTTGTATTTTTATATTGTGTTTTGTTTACTGATGATGTAATTAATGATCGTGAAGGTCGTCAAGGCATTAATGACCACCTTCCAAAGGGACTAAAAAGTTATCCGAGACAATTTAGTAGGTTGCCCTAATACAAGCATCTACAAATTGTGCATTTGTTTGATACTATGCATACTGGAAAGAATATAACAGAGACATTATGGAAAATATTGGAGGGAAGACATGACAAAGAAAAAAATGTCAAAATTTTTAGTGACATTCAGGAATCCAATCATGTAATGAAAAATGTCATTCAATCAAATAGCAATGGAGACCAGATTAATATAAGTGCCCTTCCTTGGTTATTAACAGACCAACAAAGCAAGGCTATAAA